>NC_066539.1:15492670-15643899 GCF_024679095.1 Eriocheir sinensis | reverse complement strand
AACGTTGCCAGATTGTCGTACTCTGCCTCTTAAGCTTGCCGATTTCCGACCCAAAAACTGCTTTCATCACCCAAATAACTACCTTCATGTATGGTTATAATTTAAATGGTTAATTATTGGTACTTCTTGGCAACAGTTATGGGCCAGAAACCCGTAAATACGCGGCTCTGAGTGCGATAATCTGGCAACGGTGGTGTGTGTGTGTGTGTGTGTGTGTGTGTGTGTGATGCATTCTCTCGTCAACAGCATAACCCGCCAATATAGCTCAACCTCCGTATAGTACAAGGTCATGCGCCTCAGCCTCACCCCCCACCCCACCCACCATGCGCGCTGCCTTCCACCCGTAACCCTGCGTCCTGTTTCGGTTTCTCTGCTCGAAGTTAATCTACCACGGCAAACACTCCATCTGTCAACACTCTTCCTCTATCCAAAGACCTTTACCTACTGAAAATCCCAGTGTTCATTCTATTTCTGCTCAAAGCCCTTCAACCACAGCTAACACTCCCTACGTTCTAAATCACTCTCTCTGTTCACTATATTAATCTGCCAAAGCCCCTCACCTTCCCAAGTTCATATTATTCCCCTTCTAAAAGCCCTTCAACCACAGCTAACATTCCCTACGTTCTAAAACACTCTCTCTGTTCACTATATTAATCTCCCAAAGCCCCTCACCTTTCCAATTTCATATTATTCCCCTTCTAAAAGCCCTTCAACCACAGCTAACATTTCCTACGTTCTAAAACACTCTCTCTGTTCCCCTCACCTTTCCAATTTCATATTAAAGCCCTTCAACCACAGCTAACATTTCCTACGTTCTAAAACACTCTCTCTGTTCACTATATTCCTCTCCCAAAGCCCCTCACTTTTCCAATTTCATATTATTCCCCTTCTAAAAGCCTTTCAACCACAGCTAACATTCCCTACGTTCTAAATCACTCTTTCTGTTCACTATATTAATCTGCCAAAGCCCCTCACCTTCTCAAGCTCATATTATTCCCCTTCTAAAAGACCTTCAACCACAGCTAACATTTCCTACGTTCTAAAACACTCTCTCTGTTCACTATATTAATCTCCCAAAGCCCCGCACCTTTCCAAGCTCATATTATTCCCCTTCTAAAAGCCTTTCAACCACAGCTAACATTTCCTACGTTCTAAAACACTTTCTCTGTTCACTATATTAATCTGCCAAAGCCCCTCAATTTTCAAAGTTCATATCATTCCCCTTCTAAAAGCTCTTTAACCACGACTAAAAAAACGTTACATACCCCACACCAATCCCTTCTCTACCCTTCTCCTCCTCTCCCAATCAAGCAGGGCACAAGAAACTCCCTCCTCCTCCTCCTCCTCCTCCTCTTCCTTCTTCTTACTCATCCCCTCTGTAGTGGTACCCAACGTTACCTATGCCCCACCACTCCTTTTATTCACCCTTCTCCTCTCTCAGTCACGCAGGGTAGACACTTCCTCCTCCCTCTCTTCCTCCTCCTCCTCCTCCTTCTTACCCACCCCTCTCCCTTGGACGCGTATCATCCATACATTTCATAAACCATTAGTGCGAGACAGGTATGGGCTGTAGGGGAGCCACGCATGCGTTGGGGTGACGGTAAAAGATGTAGAGGGTACAAATAGAGACGGGAAGACTCTCACATGGCTATCTCCGGCGCCTGGGCACGGTACAGACGAGAGAAGAGACAAGAAGGGAAACAGTGGAGAGGATGATGAGGTAGAAAGGAGTATGAAGAGTAGATGCGAGAGAAGACAAGCTGTGAGGAAAAGAGGGAATGGTAAACAGATGAAAAGAGGGGGAGAGAAAATGGGAGGATAATAAGGGCAATGGGAAACAGATGAAAAGGAAAGAGGAAGAAGGGCATGGGGAAACGAGAGGGGAGGAGGGAAAACAGATGAGAGGATAAGGGGAAAGAAAACAGCAAAAAGAATGGAGAAACAAATGAAAAGAGAAGAGGCAGAAGGGCGTTGAAAAAAAGGATGGGAAAAGAGGAAGAGGAGAAGAGATGAGATGATAATGGATAGAAGAAAGCAGGAAAAATGACGCAACAAATGAAAACAAGGAAAAAAAGACAGAAAAAATGGAATGAAGAAGAGGGAAAAGGGAAAACACAGGAAAGGAGAAAGGGGGAGAAAACGGCAACAGAATGAAAAAACAAATGAAAAGAAGAGGAAAATGAAGGAATAGGAAAGGGAGATGGGGAGAAGAGGGGAGGGGAGAAGCAGATGAAAGGATATGGGGTAAGAAAACAGCAGAAGGATTTTTTTTCTTTTTTACAGCAAAGGACAGAGCTGAAGGGCTTAAAAAAAATAATAATGAAAAAAAAGCCCGCTCCTTACTGCCCCAGCCCGCTACTTACTGCCCTAGCCCGCTACTTATTGCCCCAGCCCGCTACTTACTGCCCCAGCCCGCTACTTATTGCCCCAGCCCGCTACTTATTGCCCCAGCCCGCTACTTACTGCCCCAGCCCGCTACTTACTGCCCCAGCCCGCTACTTACTGCCCCAGCCCGCTACTTACTGCCCCAGCCCGCTACTTACTGCCCCAGCCCGCTACTTACTGCCCCAGCCCGCTACTTATTGCCCCAGCCCGCTACTTACTGCCCCAGCCCGCTACTTATTGCCCCAGCCCGCTACTTACTGCCCCAGCCCGCTACTTATTGCCCCAGCCCGCTACTTATTGCCCCAGCCCGCTACTTACTGCCCCAGCCCGTTACTTACTGCCCCAGCCCGCTACTTACTGCCCCAGCCCGCTACTTATTGCCCCAGACCCCTACTTACTGCCCCAGCCCGCTACTTACTGCCCCAGCCCGCTGCTCACTGCCCCAGCCCGCTACTTACTGCCCCAGCCCGCTACTTACTGCCCCAGCCCGCTACTTACTGCCCCAGCCCGCTACTTATTGCCCCAGCCCGCTACTTATTGCCCCAGCCCGCTACTTACTGCCCCAGCCCGCTACTTATTGCCATACTCGTACATACATTCCTGCTCGATGCTACTCCCTGCACGTCAAAACACTCTTGCCTGTCACGCCCCCCGCTCCTCCACCCCAAAAGCAGCGTTGCCAAATTATCGTACTCATCGCATTTCATTTTCGTCGTTGCTGACCGATAACTATGACAACAAAGAACGAAAAACATCAATATTCAACAGTTTTAGCACTAACTTTGAATTTCTCACCTTACTTGTGTAGGTACGAGAGTTTGAGGCATAAAAATAATAGATACGATATGTGGTTAATACGATAATTTGGCAACGGTGCCCAAAAGTATGCATGGTCATCAACTCGAACCACGGGAGGAATGTCATACGTCTCCAAGCCAGTATTCTCAAGCCTCGGCACCTCCGTATACGCCTGTTTGAAAAGACTCTCGTAGAAGTTGCTGGGATTTTCATGAACTGTTTTGTGAGCCTAGTGATAGTCGACGCCAACAACGCCTTCCTGCACGCCGACCTCCCCGACAGGACGTATGGCGCGGACCAGCAATGCCACTACATGTACGGCGAGGGCTGGACGCACGCCGCTGACCAGTACCCCGTTAGTTGTACCCGACTTCTGCACCTTGAACGGGAAAATCTCTCACGAAAACCTGCTTAGCCCCTTGACTGCGGATTTCCTACAAGAAGACATCACCAAGCTACGGGAACGGAACAAAAAGTGGCTGATGCTATTCAATGAAGAAAAATGTAAAGTCCTGCACTTTGGGAGGGGATATCCAGCATACCAATACCACATGGGAAACACTCCACTATCCACCACAGAGGCAGAGAAAGACCTGGGAATAGATGTTACCAGGCTACCAGTGAAAGCCAAATCCGTGCCAATCGCAGCGGACGGGTTAATCTTCTCTGTGGCCTTTGAAAATAGTCGTAATGGGAGCTTGATACGTTTGAGGATAAAGAATAATCTGTCTTTTGGTCCGACGAAGAAGGAGGTGCGAAGTCAAATGAGGCATATGGGAAGTAGAGAAAGAGAAATACTAGCGTTATGAAGTATACGAGAAAAGGATAGAGTCATGATCCTATATCTCTTGCCGGAGACGGAGGCACGAAGCAAACTAAGACTTATGGGAGGTATAGAGAAGGATATATACTAGTGCTTTGAACTATACCAGGGAGGGATGAAGTATCGCATCTCCGTAAATGGTACTATCAAACGCTTCGATCTCTTATTACGACTATTTCTAAGGCCAGGGAGAAGCTACGTCGGGTTGTCATAAGCGCCTTTCCCATTCATAGCGCGGAAGAATTACAAAGCTACAGCCCAGGGTCATGAAACCACCCATGGAAACCCCCAACAGATAACTTCCGCGAGAGCCTTATTGAATAGATGTACGAAGGCTCCGAAGAGTTTAATAATATGGCGGGCCCTATAGTTAGCAGGCCTAGCGGGGTTTTTTTTTTTTTATTCCTTGAGTTGCCTTCCTTGCTGTAAAAAAAATGGACTTATATTTCTTGCAGCGGCTGGAGACGAAGAAAGAGAGGAAGGGTAGCGTCTCAGAGTAACCAGAGCAGGACGAGACCACCGCCTGATCTACCCTTCTGGCGCCTTAACAGATAGGTTAGTAGCCGTGCGTAAATACACTTAAGGGGAACGCATACACCCCTAACGGCCCTCCTACATGTGGCAGATTGGTACTGGTTAAGGTCCACGGGGGTTATGTACAGCTTCAGTGTCATGTCATGTGGTGTGGTGTGGTGTGGTGTGGTATAGGGTAGGGAAGGGTAGGGAAGGGAAAGGAAAGGAAAGGAAGGGAAGAGAAAGTAAGGGAAGGGAAAGGAAAGGAAAGGAAGGGAAAGGAAGGGAGGGGAAAGTAAGGGAAGGGAAAGTAAGGTAAGGTAAGGTAAGGTAAGGTAAGGTAAGGTAAGGTAGAGTAGGGTTGGGTAGTGTGGCGCGGTGTGGTGTGGTGTTTTGGTGGTGGTGGTGTGTGTGTGTGTGTGTGTGTGTGTGTGCTAACTATTCCCATGTATCTCCACGTGTGTATTATTTTTCCACCGCTGCACACACGGGTAGCCGCGCATCTATCACCAACACTAATGGTGGGTCTATTTCGCTGACGAGCTCGACTATTTGTGAGAAGAGACGAGGCAAAAACAGCGAGCAAGTGATGGCTATATACAACCCAGCTTC
Source organism: Eriocheir sinensis (assembly GCF_024679095.1). Lineage (NCBI taxonomy): Eukaryota > Metazoa > Arthropoda > Malacostraca > Decapoda > Varunidae > Eriocheir > Eriocheir sinensis. The sequence goes on along the minus strand of NC_066539.1, from coordinate 15,638,768 downwards.
GGCCCACGTGTAGAGGTCGTCACCCCGAGGAAAGGAGGACAACAAGACACACACAAACAGGCGGTCACGAGCATTGTTAGAGTCGCATTACAAGACATTTCGTCACCCAAGAACACCTATTTCACAAGGCTTTCGCAGGAGTTGTGGGCATTTCCAGTAGTAGTTTTATGACCCTGGTTGTGGTTTGACCCTTCCTCTGTACCGTGGACCTAAAGAAACACTCATTAGAACCCGACTGACCCCCTCTTTGACCTTTAGAAATAGCTGATGTGTGAAGCAAAAGGGTCTTATAACACCAACCTTAACTCTCGTCCTGGCGAACACACGTGGCTGGGTGAGGAGGATGACTTACTTCTGCCAGAGGAATGCAAGACAGAGAGGCGGGCGGGAAGAAGAATCACGCAAGCCAATGTCAACTTGATCTTACTTCTGCAGACTGCAAGACGTTGAGGTGGGCGGAGAGAGGAACCATGCAAGCTCATATATCAACTCGATCTTACTTTTGCCAGAGGAATGCGAGACAGTGAGGCGGGAGGGGGGGAGGACCATGCAAGCCAATGTCAACTCGAGAAGAGGGGAAGGGGAAAACGGATGAGGATAAGGAGGAAGACAACAGAAAGAAGAATGGAGAAACAGATAAAAAGAGAAGTGAAAGATGGACGTAGGAAAAGAGGAAAGGGGAGAAGAGGGGAAGGGCTAAACGGGGAGGGACGGGGAGGCGATGGCCGACTGATCAGCGTGCGTACGTAGTAATCCCGAGTACCTAGGTTCGAGTTCCACCGTAAGACGCTGGCAATTTTCAACTATCGCCAAGTGGAGGAAGATTACCCACATGCTGCCCAGATCTTCAGTCAACCCTAAGTTCAATGACTTCGTTCAACTGGAGCACCGGGGAGAGTATGGGCCAAGCAAGAGTCATCCATCACGGCAGACACTATAAATAAATTCGCCTGCGCCACTGACGGGCTGGGGTCGTCCTAGAGGCCCCTCAAGAGAGCCTAGCGGGCAGTACCTAAAAAGGGAAGTGTCTGTAAATGCTTTTTTTCTTGTTTTCTTTTACTTTTTTTCTTCTTTCTGTGGAATGTTGGTACCGCGCGCGAGGTTGAGAAATGGCCGGCTGTGCGGAAAGATTTTGTGAGTGTGTTTGTGCGTGTCTTGTGAGCTTGTCAGGAGAAATTAAAGAAAAATATGGCTTTGATCTCACTTTGGAGGCTGTCACTTTTTTTTTTCAACTTTTTAATGACGAGGAGGAGGAGGAGAGGGAGGAGAGGGAGGAAGGAAGGAGGAGAAAAGGAGGAGGGAGAGAGGGAGGGAAAGCTGCCTTGAGTTGAAAATTGATTGTTTCCATTTCCCAGTGGAGACACACCGACACCAACTTGAGGGTTACGCAATCAAGGGAAGTTAGAGTAATTTCGACGACTTAACTGAATCTTTTTTTTTTTTTTGGGGGGGGGGGCGAGGGGAGGGGGGTTCAGACAAAATAAAAATAGAAGAGGCCAGGTACGCTTTGTCGTAGGCCTAGCGCGCGATACAACTCGTGTTTTGCGTTGCTTAAAGAACCTTGAAGAAACACCGCTTTAATTGGTTGAGTAGTAGTAGTAGTAGTAGTAGTAGTAGTAGTAGTAGTAGTAGTAGTAGTAGTAGTATGAGAAGTAGACGTAATAGAAGTAGAAGCAGAAGTAGTAGCAATAGTAATAGTAGTATCAGCAGCAGAAATCAACTAGCCTACTAGTGGTAATGGTGAGGTCTTCTATAAATAGTCACGAGAACTCAGTCTTTAATTTCTTTACACATCAACAATCTCTAACAATCTCTATCTTTCAACAATCAAGACTAACGGAATGTCTTACGCCACACCCCCCAAAAAACACATAATCAAGAAAGCTGTCTGGATAACGCATAGCAAGGAAGAAAAATAGCAGCCAGGGTCTCCTAGTGAGGGGGTGGAGACGAGACTATTACCAGGCAGTCAGTCACGGGGGTATTAAAAAGGATGTCTTCAGGCCGCCACGACGCTGCTGCTGGCTCGAGGCTCGCCCCACACCTGACGGGGAGGCGGGGCGGCGACACTAACTAATGGACCTCGGTGACTGCGGTGGTGGTGATGGTGGTGATGTTGAGGCCTTTTTTTCCACGCAGCCGACGACAACCACGTGACGCTGAGACCGATGTAATGTTTCAACGGTGCTACAAAACTGTGTGCATGTGTGTGTGGTTATTTTAAGGTGAAGGGGTATTGATAACAGACCCATTTTCCGTGTTAACCATTCCTTATGTTTTCTTTCTTCGTCCGTTTTATCGGGGCTACAAAACTGTGTGCATGTGTGTGTGGTTATTTTAAGGTGAAGGGGTATTGATAACAGACCCATTTTCCGTGTTAACCATTCCTTATGTTCTCTTTCTTCATCCGTTTTATCGGGGCTACAAAACTGTGTGCGTGCGTGTGTGGTTATTTTAAGGTGAAGGGGTATTGATAGCAGACCCATTTTCCGTGTTAACCATTCCTTATGTTTTCTTTCTTCATCCGTTTTATCGGGGCTACAAAACTGTGCGTGTGCGTGGTTATTTCAAAGTGTGGCGGGTATTAATAACTGGCTCTATATATGGACGCATTCTCCTTCTTAACCATTCCCTATGTTCTTTGTCAGTTTTACCAGCTCTGCCAAACTATACCTGTCCGAGTCTTGAACAATAATACTAACTGGCGGGGAGCTATTGGCCGACGCCCATGAAAACCCGGTTAACATTCTCTGTGGCCTTAGAAAATAATCGTAATGGGAACCAGATACGTTGCAGAATATTTAGTGTTTGTTTATGTCTCCCTCTTACATGGCAGCGTGGAGGAAGGAAGGAAGGCCGGGGACAGAGAGCCTTGAAGCAGCGGCAGCAAGTCTTGGCGGGGCACACTGCCATAGTAAATAAAATGCTATAGTAAATCACCAAATGTCAGTTAAGCTTGCGAGGAGAGATAACGAGCGACTGTGCGAGGGTTAACACTTGTGCGCTCTCTCTCTCTCTCTCTCTCTCTGTGTCTGTGTGTGCGTGTGTGTTTGTGTGTGTTTGTGTGTGTGTGTGTGTGTGTGTAAAGAGAATGCGAATGTAGTCCCGAGCCCTATAAACATAAACGCTCTCTCTCTCTCTCTCTCTCTCTCTCTCTCTCTCTCTCTCGGGTGGGCAGGGCAACCGAGCTTAGAGTAAGGCTGATATCTTCCTTATCTTTTAAATCCATCAGAAATAGAGAGAGAGAGAGAGAGAGAGAGAGAGAGAGAGAGAGAGAGAGTAATGGTAAACAAGTGGAGCATTCCTTGTTCGCTGCCAGACAATGCCTTAAAAACCATGCTCCCAGACACCACAAAACACGACTAAGGAAGGAATCTAAGCTCATGGAATACACAAACAACGATTCTAAGCCCATCTCTCATACAGTCGGGGCCCACACACCCACACTTAATTAGGCTTTCGTAGATGTTGTGGGTACTTCCATGGGTAGTTTAGTAAGCCTAGTGATAGTTTGACGAGGCTTCTACACCATGAATGTAAATAAACACTCACGAGAACCCGATTATTCAGCTTTGAGGCCTATAATAATAATAATAATAATAATAATAATAATAATAATAATAATAAGAAGAAGAAGAAGAAGAAGAAGAAGAAGAAGAAGAAGAAGAAGAAGAAGAACAACAACAACAACAACAACAACAACAACAGCAACAACAACAAGAAAAAGAAGAAGAAAAAGAAGAATGGATCTCAATAATAATAATAATAAGAAGAAGAAGAAGAAAAATAATAAGAAGAAGAAGAAGAAAAAGAAGAACAGGTATAAGAATAATAATAAAAATAGTAATAATGATAATGCCTTCTCGGTCGTCACCTCCACTACCGCCATGCTGCCTCATAAGAAAAGAAATAGGAGACAGTGGCGGCAGTGGTAACAATAGCAGCAGCGCCCACTCAAGAAATAAAGGTAATTCTGATTGATATTGATTGATAGTTTATTGTTGCAGGTAAACAACAAAGGAGAAGGGAGGAGCATGCCATCCCAACCCCCAGGCAGTACAGAGTGTGATTATACAACTAAGGATACATGTGTAAGTAGCACCAGGAAACTAAAAAGATACAATGGTTGGGGACAAGTGCCAAAAAAATTAAGGCCTTGATTTAGTCAGGGGAGTAGACACATTGATTATACGACTGCGCGGAGACGTTTAACGAGCCCCCAAAATAACAACTTCAGAACACAATAGTAGCCTCGCCTCACTACGACACCCCATTAAGCCCCATTGTAATAGTAAGTCCCATTATAGTATTAGTAAGGAAACATTTTTGGGGTTCAGTTTGGGAGGGAATAACTATCGATCCTCTAAATTAGCTAAAAAAAAAGTTCGGTAAATAAAAGCCAGTCGGACAGCCGTAAAAAAAAGAAAAAAGAAAACAGAAAAGAACGTAAGACAGAAGCCTGCGCGTTTATCCACCACCTGTTCCCTTCCATTAGCCTTACAGAGCTAATCCGCTGTGTGACTTCCCTTCCCTGACGCTCCCCAAGGCTGTCTGTGTGTGGCAGTGTAAAAAATGGTAGGCGCAGTTTTCTTAGTGACTAGACGGAGGCCTGACGTCACCTCCAGCCCTGGCCGACTTCTCAGTAATAGTGGTGACGCTGCTGCTCTGCCCTCGTAACCCTGTAATATCACGCCCCCGCCCCCGCCACCCACCCAGACCACCGCTAACCACCTCCTTCACCACCTTCGCTGTCTCATGTTACCGTTCAAATGGGATGCTCACATTCCCTTCGTTGGAATTATATATATATATATATATATATATATATATATATATATATATATATATATATATATATATATATATATATATATATATATATATATATATATATATATATATATATATATATATATATATATATATATATATATATATATATATATATATATATATATATATATATATATATATATATATATAGGCAGAAATATAGCTTAAAAAAAAAACTTCCTTTGGACCTTATGAACATAGAACAACCAATGCTACCAAATTTACTTGTAGCTTTCCACCCAGCAGCAACTCCTACAATGGACACACACACACACACACACACACACACACACACACACACACAATCGTCTGAGTGATTCCTTTCTTTCATAATAATTCAAGAGATAAAATCATACTTATGTCAAATAACAACAAAGTCACCCAGAAGAGAAAGACAATTCACCAATACTAGATCTATCTTTACAAAGATAAGTTACACGCAAACAGTTTGGTAAAATAAATTGGTACAGTTGTTTCCCTTTTGTACTGAATATACAGCTAGGCAGCAAAGACACTACCCCACAGCACAAGCCCAAACACCACATCCCCTTAGCCAATAACGAGTTTCAGAAATGTTTAACACGTACAGTTGCTATGAAAGGAAATACATCAATTCAACAATTTTTGGTTATGAAAGAATTGATCACTGAACCTCAGTTACACAGCAGGAGCAGCAGCAATTGTTAGTCTACTGCAGGACAAATACCTTCCTCAATGCTACACAGCCACACAGTGATCACGAAAGACACCAATGAACACCTCTTACCAAGTTACAAAAGGAAATAAGAGAGATAAAGTTCTGGGACAAACACATACTGCACAGGAACACTTCTATCTCCTATTGTTGTGCTGTCCTGATGAACACCCATCAGCCCAAACTTTACCAAAACTCTCTCAAGAATATCAAGTGAAGATCCATGGGGCAGTATGAGCCCAGCTTTGCACCACGATTAAATACTTCCCCACAACACTAACAGGCTGTGGCCAACCACCAGGACCCATCAAGAAAGCCTAGCAGCAGTATGAGCCCAAGTGTTAAAAAAAATTGATAATGTAAAGCAGTTCGTTGTATACATTTTGTTCATATGAAGTGGCTTTGAGTACATTCCTGCAAGTGCATCCCCTGGCAGCAGGCTCAGTGGCCCTACATAACCTCTTAAATAACCCATTTATGGTGACCAAAATGTTTCACCACTGGACCACCGACACAAAGCCATAGAAAAATTGCCACATCTTTTGTGCCCACCAATCTGCCCGTCCGAGCCTGCTGCCAGGACACGCCCTTCAGGCTCAAGAGTAAGCTGGGTACTCACCTCCCCAGGCCGTCCCTTCAGCCACTCCAGCAGGAAGTTCCTCGTTTCCTCAGGTATGTCATCCATTTCCCCGTCATCCTATTTGTAATAAAAGACCAAACACATCTTTTAGTGTATCTTATGGAAACCAGAACCACCTTTCCTTTTGTACAATTGGTCGGTGCTACAGTGTGCAGATAATGGGTATCAAACCTTAATGTTATTACAACAAAGATTATTAGCTAGACATGATATTTAGCAGTCAAACACTCATCATCAACACATTGTTTTCTAAATATGCACGATTAAAAACAAAAAAATAGACATATAAAATGAATATTTGCAACCTAAATACATCCACTTATAAAATGAAAACTATCCACCTATAACTGCAATGCAAAAAAATGCAATGGTACAAAACTGTGAATCTATAAGTGTTAAGTGTGCATACTGATCTCTATTAGTTAGGCATAGGAAAAATAAGGCTAATTGAAAATCTACAAGGAAGTGAGGAAGAGCAGAAATATGAATGTGATCTCTATCGATGTCTCCAGTGCCCTGCCCCTGAGGCCCAGACAGAAGTCCCCGATGTGCCCTGTTCCAGCATTCCCTCTTTGCACACTCATGCCTGACTTTTTAAATGTCATATCAGTCTTTATTAACACCAAGGTGGCTGACTTGTCTTGTTCTACCATTTTTCAAGGGGTCATTGGTCAGTTTTGTTGGCTCTTTTATGTCCATTTTTACGACTCAGTTTATAATATCGTCACCCTCATAAAATAATCACTTAAGTCAATTTTCAGCGATTTCCAGGTTTTTGTCTACATCAATTTTTCAACACGCGACGCCTGTTTTTGTATAGTTTCCTTCGTCATTCAGGGTTTGAGTGTTCTAGAATTGGCCTTTTCATTTCTGCCTAAATCTTAAGCCAAATGAGATAGTGACAGTTCTTTTCCTATTTCCTGTAAAGTAGAAAATAATGACTTAGGTGGTTTGTTTACGAAGGTGACGATATGTCGATTTAACTCTGTGAAGATCCAACACTTCTAACTAACTCTGTCCCAAAAATGGAATTACAAAGCCAAATGCTATAGCCACAGGACTGCTGATAAATACTGATTATATGTTTGAAAAATCTGGCGTCAATCTCTACCCCGTCATTCACTCCATCGATTGTATTTACTGGTTGTCTCTCCACAATTCCTTTCCCCGTAAATTTGTTTTCATACACTATTCATCAAGTCATCCTAAGCCATTCTTGTCACATGTTCAAGCCATATCAGGTACCATGAATCACCCACTGAACCAAGCTATAATCCATTCCTTTTGCTGTTACACCCAAACCAAACCTCTCATGCACATCCTCACTATTTTCCCCAAACCACCTTGACACACCACATGCTCCTCTCACTTATCATTTCCGCCGAACACACTCATGATTGCTGTGCTACAATTTTATGTTCATGACTGATGCTCATAAGTCAGGAGGAATGTGCTGTTTCTTATGCTCTTCTTTATCCCCATCCTCACACTTCTTCCCTTTGTAGCTCTCCGTAGCACACACATTACCGGCTTGCCCCTCACTGCCCTCTTCCTGAACTCCCACTTCCATGCTCATACTTACATAATCATTCCAAAACATATGAATGCAGTCACTTCCCCCAGTTTCTCTTCCCCCAGCCAAATTTTACACTCTGTCATGCTCTCCAAACTAGTATGTGAAATTTTCCAAGGTCTCAATGTCCTCGCCACACTCATGAAGACTGTTACTCACTAAGAATGAAGCACAAAATTTTTATATCATGAGGAAATTCAACCCCCCTGAGTCTACAGTGAGAATTATTACTACATAAGAACATAAAAGAGTCCAAGCAGAGTATTGCACTGGCTAAGATTTCTTTCTGTAGTGATGGAAGTGCATGTGACAAAAATGAAACAGGTTGACAGTAATAACAAAGAATGTTCTTGTTTAGAGGTCAGTTCGTACAATGAAAAATAGTGCAAGTGTTAGCAACCCTCAGATATGGGGGCTGATATGAACATGGCTTTACATATGATCTGGCTCAGTGTGTAGTGGTGTGTCTAATCTCAGGAAAGAATCTCAAAGGTATATTATATGTAAAATGAGGTGATTTACATAAAACACCGAGAATAATGTCAACCTTCCTGTCCCCTGTCTATACACCCCCTAACGGTCAAAGGACATTATTGGTGAGAGCCTACTGTCTTGTCTGTCTTGTCTGTCTGTCTTGTACTGTATGAAAAGTGGAAACCCTCATCAAGTATATTTTTATTCTTATTCAATTAAATCTGTACTTACTGAGAACATTTACAGAGAACATTGCTCTCACCTGAGACATTTGCACTGTCTGCCGAAGCTTCTCAGCCGCCTCAGTTACTGCGAGACTCGGCGACATGCTGCGGTCTGGCAAGCTGGCTAGCTCCAACTGTGTACCTAGAATGGGGGATCAACATCATACTTAAGTACATTCCCTTTTGCAGTTTTTCCACCACAACATCACAACAGCAAGTACACAAAATTTTCATTGTAAGCATCACAACCGTCAGTCTGATGGGGTATTCATAAAAGTGGTGGGCTAAACTGACAGCTGGATATGCACACAAAATATGGCATTATACATCACTTCAGTTGACGTATAGTTTTCATCACTGTTGTACAAGCAAAATAAAGTATAAAATAACTTGTTTCTGTTTTGGTTTTAAAGTCTTAAAACTTCTGATTGGTGTTAACATTCCTCTGTATTCTCGCTGTATCCTATGAAACAAGTGGAACACAGTTATATTGATTATAGTATTATGCTGCCCCATTCAGACATTAAGAGGCTCAGGAGTTTAATTTATTGCAATAAACTGAAATTTAAAGCATATCTACATAAGTTCCTCATATTCTTTTGGGTTATGAGAATAAAAATACAGTACCTACCTAGGCCTGCTGCTTAATAAACCTTACAGCATACTAGCTTTTTACCAACTGTCAAATTCATATGAAGAACAGTTCTTTTGCCACAAAATGAAAATCTTATCATTTTTACCCATCTGTTGCAGGTCATATCATGTTTCCCAGAAAACACAGAGGCATTTTAAAATCCCCTTTGTTTACTGTTGTATGAGTCATGAATAAAGAATTCTACATAATTTTCATGATAAAGGAATATGCTAAGTGGTTTTGCACTTATCCTCATATTAAACTGGCTAATCAAGTGGCATAAAAAAATGAATATGATAAATTATAACATGGCAAAGAAATATCAATAAAAAATAATAAAAGGAAATATATACCATATGTGACTTTTAAGTAATAATTCTCTAGACCACAAACAAGCATTCACAATGAAGCACCTGAGAGGAGCAGAGGAAGGGATGTCTGACAGTATGCAAAAAAATACAGTCAAGAAGCCAAACTAAGCCAAAACAGGCAAAAGTAAAACAAACTCGGGCACCCACAGAATATCATGGCCTTGTTAATGATCATATTTGTCTGCCCCAGTTTTCCCCAGGTACCCATTTAACAACCATCCCAAAGAGAAGGATGAACAGCTGGGTGGGCTGCATGCCAAGTGACCTGGCCAGGACTTAACACCAATAAGTCATATACAAATACTTCACTTCTGCAACACTACATGAGCTAATGACATTAACCGGTTTAATTCATTTATTTTAAATATGCACACATTATCTACTAATCTATCTCTTTTTATATATACCAATGCAACATCTTAATAATATCTATACTGAAATAATGTGAAATGTAATAATCATCCGATCCTTATGTACACTAAAGTTTTTCCTTTATTTTAATTTTTAAAATTCTGTTTAATATAAAATCAATGTATCTACCTATATCTGTTTTTATCCCTGTACCTGAGTTCTAGGACCTAGTTCCTGCAAGAATTTCCTTAAACAAGAGTAACAACAGCATGAGTCAAGTTATTGCTGTTTTACACTCCTTTGTTGTTAACACTGACAAATTCATTCATCTTAAGCTATGTACTTCTCAAGCTTTTATAATAATTTAACTGATGGTTTCCCAGTCATTCAATAACTGAGATTATGACAAATATATAGAACTATATATAATAACTACCTATATGCCTATATTTCTATTGAGCAGTCAAATATTTTCTACAAGTCCCTATGCAATGCTATTTCCTTACCTGCTATGATGCCATCCATTTGCTGCAAGGCTGCCTCAAGCATTTTAGAAGCTTCCACATTGTGAGGTAGAAGCTGGGCACTCATTGTACTTCTAAGAGAATAATAAATCTTTACAGAATTTCCAAGTCTTCCAATAATAGCAAAAGGAATTTAGCAGAGATTCTTCAAACTTTTCTGAAAAGCGTCCCCAATATGCTTCATAAAGAATCATACAGTCTATTTGTTCATTTTCTTCCAAATTACACCTTCCAGATCACTTATGCATCCTGTAATAAAACAAAACATAGTATATGTAGGAAAAACCATTAAGACAATCAGTTAACCTATTCCATGCAAGCAAAGCAACACAAGCAGCAGCTGACATCATCAGCAAGAAGCAGCACACAAGCAAGATACGTAGCTGTAATCACAAGTTTAAATGCCTATAGGACAATTATAAAAACATTTCACTGCCAACAACTAATCTTTAAGTTTCTGCTGGGTCATCAACATCATATTCAGCTTTTACTACTCCACTGCAGGACAAAGGAATTTCCCAGCATTCTCCAGCTCTTTGTCTGATGTTATTGTACTCCATCCTGCTCTGGCAAATGCTCTAACTTCACCTCTCCACCTGGTCCACTCTATGCCTTAACTTCTACAATTTCTGGGTTGCCACTGTTACCTTGGGTGTTCATTTGTTATCAGTTCTATGCATAACATGACCTGCCCAAGTCAATTTCTTATTCTTAATAGTCATTAAAATATCTTTAACCAATGTTTGTTCCCTAATCCATGATGCTCGCTACCTGTCTCTTCATGTTTCGTCCAGCATTTTTCTCCAATATCTCTTTACACGCTTCTTAGCTCTTACACTAAACATTTTGTAAAATTTTTAAACCATATGTTAGGAATGGCAGGATACACTGACTATACATCTTTCTCCTCAGGGAGAGTGACGGTTCCTATTCATGGCATTACCATTCACCAAAAACACTCCATCCCATTCCTGTTATCTTTCCGATTCATTTTTCGTGGTCTGAGTTTGCACTAACTGTTTGTCCTCTACTTTCAAGTGTTTTGTTCCATATCATTATTTGTTCTCCAGCCAACTGATTATTAAGCATTACGCTTTATCTTTATATTAATCTTGAGGTCTACTTTCAACTTCTCTCTGTGCTCATATACTTTGTTTCTACTTTAATGCTACCCTTATGTATAATTTATAAGTTATCTACATTATAGATACAACTTTCTGAGTAAATGGCAACAAAGCTGAGTAACATACAATTTTGAAAGGGATTGAAAAATAATGCTGACACTAGAATACAATGACATACATAAACACCTGCAAACATTCAGATTATTTATTTACAAATATTAAAATGGCTAAATTCTGGGAGTACACGGCATGGCATAACTTTGCAGCACCACCATAAACTACATTAGGATAATGGCAAACTTAGATGTCTCCACCTACTAGGCACCGGTATTCAAAACAGATACCCTAACACACTTTGAGCCCAATACTTGTGCTCAAGTTGCAGCCTTGATTTGATGGTGCTATAATAGTATTATGCAGGTCTAAACTTTTTCAATGTAAATGAACTTGACTACATTACCTAGAATATATCTATTGACAATACCTAGCACAAGCAGATAGAAGATACAAATCTTTGTCTTCCTGCACAGGTATCCCAAACACCATAAACTTGTGCTCAGTGAGTCCATAACACCACGGGCCAAGTCAAAGTGCCAGAAAACTTCTTGGCGTGACCTGCTGTTTTTCTGCACTGAACTATCTTAATATATGAAATTTTCCAAGATACCCATGTCTCACCCATATACATAATTAGGCTATACTGTAAATTGACCTTGGCTCAGACCTGAAGTCCGAAAGGCTTTTGCTCATGCAGTGTCTCAAGAGCCATCACCAGTGACTCTGCAAAGACTACTACATCAAGAACAAAGACATGATCAGTAACCTTGATCTTGGTTATAGATGCTCCACAGTAACTTTGGTCTGCAACTCTGCCTAATACTGAATCTATAAAAGTGATGAGGCGTGGACCATTATATTGAAAACACCATATTATGAAGCATATCAAGAATTTATCAAAAATATTTAAGCTTAACAAATCTAACCAAACATATATAACATCACCTCCTGACACGAGGAAATGGCTATAATGAAAGGTGAATAGTATGATAAGGCATGTTAGAAATAATAAAGTCAAACTTCGTAGTGCAGTGGGTGTAATACTAGATAAATTGTTGTAACTACCACATACTACAGCAGTTTTTTTTTTCAGAAATGTGGCTCACCTCTTCCATACAGTGCCAAGGGCCATGAGGAAGCTGTTTGGGCCACACGCGACACTTTCAAACAACACCTGACGGGTGGAATGTGACGCTGCCGGACGGGCCTCTACACCAGGCTGTCCTAACTCAATTTTGGAACTGTGAAATGGCTTGGAGGCCGCGCTGCCGGCTCATAGTGGAGCTCCACCTTGCCTGCGTCCACAGAGGACGAAATTCAACAAAAGTGACAAACAGGTTATGGGGAGTGACAGGTCTGATGACCCGCCTTGTCACCAGCACAGCTACTCTGCAGCCCCTCCACGCATAGCCTTGCCAGGGGAAAACTAGCCACGGTAACCTACATCGGCTAGGCCAGGTCCACGCCAGCCACTAATTTAACCCATTTATTTGTAAACACTCTACATGACAGGCAGCGCCCCGTCCCTGCCTTATCTCCGCGGCCCAGCACCACCTCGGCCCCGTGCCCAGGAGCCACGCCTGTGTTCCTGAGGCAGGCCGGGCCCTGGGCCACCCTACGCACCTTCCTGCACGCCAGAACGTCTCGGTCTCCCCGGGCCTGGACGCGGCCTGTCTCCTCGGTGCTGCTGGGCGGCCACAAGTGTCCACCGGAAGAGATTTGTAAACAAACATTTCTTAACAATTCTAGATGTATTTTCTTTCTCAGAGAAAGTTTATAATGGACAATGATTTTAGCTTATTTCAAGAATATAATTACAAAATTATTACAATATGTCGGTTGATATAAGGAGGAAAATCCTGATTGGCACCTCTTGAGAAATACAAGCCAACTGTTGCACATTTGCACGAAACCTGGAACTATTATTTGTCAATCTGAACTATGATATTACTTACATGAGCACAAGCATATAAATGGTAAGATCATATATATACAAAATGATTCCGCCCGTTCATCATAAGTAATGGTGGGGTGGCAGGGGGGGAGGGGGCGGGGCATTAGGGGGGCACTCTCGGAGAGGCCATTGTGCCCCTGCCTGCATCCGTAATTTAATATGGCCATAGATTACACATAGCTGACAGTTGAACCTTATGAACCTACTTTTTGATACTGCAATAACATATCAACGGCAACCAACCAATAGCGAGCAAAGTTAATATTCTCTAACTCGTGCCAGAGATTAGGGTCATCAGGCAATACCCAAGGATTCTGGAGGGTTTGTTCCTTATTAGTCACCCAAGGATCCTAAGGGGTTCGATTCCTTATTAGTCACCCAAGGATTCTAAGGGATTGGATTCCTTATTAGTCTTTACCCAAGGATTCTGAAGGGTTGGATTCCCTATTAGTCATTACCCAAAGATTCTAAAGAGTTGGATTCCTTATTAGTCATTACCCAAAGATTCTAAAGAGTTGGATTCCTTATTAGTCATTACCCAAAGATTCTAAAGAGTTGGATTCCTTATTAGTCATTACCCAAGGATTCTAAGGGGTTGGATTCCTTATTAGTCATCCAAGGATTCTAAAGGGTTCGATTCCTTATTAGTCACCCAAGGATTCTAAGGGATTGGATTCCTTATTAGTCTTTACCCAAGGATTCTGAAGGGTTGGATTCCCTATTAGTCATTACCCAAGGATTCTAAAGAGTTGGATTCCTTATTAGTCATTACCCAAGGATTCTAAAGGGTTGGATTCCTTATTAGTCATTACCCAAAGATTTTAAAGGGTTGGATTCCTTACTAGTCATTACCCAAAGATCTTAAAGGGTTGGATTCCTTATTAGTCATTACCCAAGGATTCTGAAGGGTTGGATTCTTTATTAGTCATTACCCAAGGATTCTAAAGGGTTGGATTCCTTATTAGTCATTACCCAAGGATTCTGAAGGGTTAGATTCCTTATTAGTCATTACCCAAGGATTCTAAAGGGTTGGATTCCTTATTAGTCATTACCCAAGGATTCTAAAGGGTTGGATTCCTTATTAGTCATTACCCAAGGATTCTAAAGGGTTGGATTCTTTATTAGTCATTACCCAAGGATTCTGAATGGTTAGATTCCTTATTAGTCATTACCCAAGGATTCTAAGGGGTTGAATTCCTTATTAGTCACCCAAGGATTCTAATAACCTCTAGCCTCCTAGCCAATATCTTATCCTTTCGATCATCGCTTAGCAACGTCGATTTAAGTGCAGGAAATGAACGGGATGTATTTAAGTAACCAGTAAAAGAAGGTTGTCACATACTACGCAGACATTACCCAGACAAAGAAAGGTTACGTTATCATTCAGTTTATTCTTCATTTTTTGTACCCATGTCGGGGACCGCGGCGGGTCAACACTTTGAAGTGGTTGGACTGATCGATAGCGTTGTTTATTCGGCAGTGATAAGAAGCTATAGTCAGCCGATGATATGACGCACGTGTTACTTCTCCTTTTTTATTTCTTCTCCCCCCTCTCTCTCTCTCTCTCTCTCTCTCTCTGCCTGTCTTTTCTACCTAACTATCTATCTATCTGTATGTCTACGTATCTTTGTTTTTTTTATCTACCTATCTATCTGTTCATCTATCTATCCATCTATCTGTCAGTGTATCTATCTATCGTGCGGGCTTTTTTCGGTTTTCATTTGTTTTTGCCACTGCTGTTTCATTTACCGTAAAAAATCTATTTATACAACTTCTATCTATCTATCTGTCAGTCTAGCTAGCTATCTGTCAGACAATCAATCTATCTATCTATCTATCCATCTAAGTACCTATCAATCTATCTATCTATCTGCAGCCTCGGGACAGTCACTATGGGCCTCGGCAAACAAGCGAGCCTCATTACTATTCCTACTATTCACTGACAACCATTTAAGCCCGTGACAGGTGTGCCGCGGGAAGGAGTCCAAGGGTTGGCGTGCAAGGCTACCACTCCTGACCCATACCTACACAGTACACACGGCTACACTCAGTATTCAAGTGCGGCCCTTCAAAGAATAATGCCTGGCTGTGCCCCTGATCATGTATAGTCAAGGCCACCCCTTATACCGCGTTCTGAAAGGCGCACTGATACACACACACCTTAGGAGAGAGAGAGAGAGAGAGAGAGAGAGAGAGATTTACATACATTTTTATAGGAAATCAGACCACACAGACCCCATGGTCCAGACTAAGTGGCCTGTCCTTAAACCTAAGTGATTCTACATTAATCAGATGGCTCCAAAACGTTGCATTTCTACTCTAGTTAATATTAAGTTCAAGGAAGTGACGGTCGAGCTTGTTTTTAAAGGAGTCAATCGTGTTACACTGCACCACTGAAGATGGGAGCTTATTCCATTCTCGCACTACAACGTTGGTGAAGAAAAATTTGGTGCAGTCTGAATTTGCATGTTTACATTCGAGTTTATGACATTGTTCCTCGTTCGCAAAGTGTCATCGATCATAAAAAAAATTAATCTGTCTACATTGGTATCAGTTTTCCTCGGAGGCGACGTTTCTCAAAAGAGAGAGAGTGTGTGTGTGTGTGTGTGTGTGTCTGGGAATACCGGCCCTGCATTTATGAGGAAGAGCGTGAGGAGGAATTGATGAGAGATGTTAGATGCCGAATGTATCACGGACATGCTCACCTACGAGTTTTTTCAACTATTTTATAAAACAATCTTTAACCAGTTAATTTGTCCCTCAAGAATTAAGGTGTCTTGGGCCAAAACCAAGGTCCAGTCGTTTGGAGGCTTGCTGGATGACACAGTTCAGTCTGTTCATGCGTGTGGTGAGGATGTCGAGGTCACCAAAAGTTTCACATACCTTGGTAGTGTAGTGCATAGCAATGGTGGGTCTCGCCAGGAAGTCACCCGACGGATTGGCCTGAGCCACGCGTTGTATAGGTTTCATTTAGCACGTGTATATTTCGTTGTCGATATTTATGCAAGCGGATATAGATTCGAATCTTCTAGTCGCTTGTTCTCCCTGTCTTACTGTATGGCTGTGAGACATGGACACCGAATAATAACTTGGAGAGGCGTATCGATGCCTTTGGTATCGTTGTCTTTGCAAAATCATGGGGTATCGCTGGATTGCCTTCGTGTCGAACCAGCGACTACTCCGTGAAACTGAATCGAAGCCTGTCACCAGCTTAGTCTGTTAACATCAACTCCGGCTGTATGGGCACGTGGCACGCCTTCCGGACGTCATTCCTGCTCCTAGGGTTGTTTCTGTTCAAGACAACCTGAGTGGAGGAGACCACGGGGAACACCCACGCTACTCATCGTTGGGCCAAGTCGATCGATCCTGCTGATTGGGACTTGAGATGGACAGGGTAGCTGCATGAGAGCTTGCTTGGGGGGACCGTCGGGAGTGGAGGTGACGAGTGAGTGAAACGACGCGCCCCCGGGCATATGCTCTCCATTAGTTAGATAATTCGTGCGTACCAGTAAACTACATCGAAATGGCACCTTTTTTTTTTATTGTTTTTTTTTTTTGGGGGGGGGAGGCAAATAATAAAATCTGTAGTTGCATAAAGAACCAATATCTTGGCGTGTGCCCCCAGCAGAGTCGTGGCTTGGCAGCGAGTGGCCAGGAGCTCCCCATGCGCCATCTTGTCTCTCTCCCGATCATGCTCGCTGCCTCCTTGCCTGAATACAAACTAACCAACGATAGATGAAAATGGTAGTAGTAGTAGTAGTAGTAGTAGTAGTAGTAGTAGTAGTAGAACTAGTAGTAGTAGTAGTAGTAGTAGTAGTAGTAGTAGTAGTAGTAGTAGTAGTAGTAGTAGTAGTAGTAGTAGTAGTAGTAGAACTAGTAGTAGTAGTAGTAGTAGTAGAAGTAGTAGTAGTAGTAGTAGTAGTAGTAGTAGTAGTAGTAGTAGTAGTAGTAGTAGTAGTAGTAGTAGTAGTAGTAGTAGTAGTAGCAGCTCAGATGCTGAAAGAAGTCTGCCACGACGTGACTGTGGAACCCATGCTGCTCCCTCTGCAAGGCGAACACCTCGCCAGACGCACCGCTAATGTTTCGAACGAAGCACGAGTGGATGTTAGCGCCAGAGGGTTTTGGACTCGTGGACAAAGGGCATATTTTGACATAAGGATCTTTGATCCCATGGCCCATTGCCACAGAGACCTGACCCTTGACGCAGCCACAGAAGAAAAGAACAAGAGAAGAACAGAGCATATGAAGAAAGAATACAGAATGTGGACCAGGGCTCCTTCACCCCGGTAGTATTCACGACGGCAGGAGGGATGGGACCAAGGGCGCAGAGCTTCTACGCAAGACTCGCCGAAACACTGGCGAATAAGAAACAACAGCCAAGAAGCAGTGTGGTCGCCTGGATGAGATGCAGGCTGTCCTTCTCCCTCCTGAGGTCAGCCTTGGTCTGCCTGAGAGGAACCAGGTCACCTGCACCCAAAACCACCCGCATTGCTGACCTGGACTTTGAGGCGACGGTGGTTGATAGTCGTATCAACCACAAGCTCTGTTAGCTTAAAAATAAAATGTTTAGTAAAGTTTGTAATATTAAATAAAGATGGTTGTCGGCCACAGTCATAGGCGGGGTGGGGCCAATGAATTGCTTTGTGAAAGGATATGAGAAAATATACCGCTCACAACGCAACTCTAATAGATGGAGGCCCGTATATTAAAAAAAAAAAAAAAAAAGTAGTAGTAGTAGTAGTAGTAGTACATAAGAAGAACATAAGAACGTAATTTATAAGGAGTCTGCAAGAGGCAGCTCCTGTACACTCAACCCCACCTTACCTCACCATCCATGGCTTTATCTAACCTTTTCTTGAATGTATCTACGGTATTGGCACCCACAACATGGCTCCCAAGTCTGTTCCATTCGTCCACCACTCTATTGGTGAACCAGTTCTTGCCTATATCTTTGTTAAATCTGAATTTGTCTAACTTAAAACCATTGCTGCTCGTCCCACCTGGCTCTTTTACTATCAAAATATTTTACCTTTATTAAAGCCCTTCATCCATTTATAGACTTCGATCAAGTCTCCTCGCAACCTTCGCCTTTCTAGAGAGTGTAGATTTAACTGCTTCAGCCTGTCTTCATAAGGCAAGTTTCTCACCCCTTGAATCATCTTTGTCATCCTCCTCTGTACAGATTCTAACATCTTGATATCCGTTCTATAGTAGGGGGACCAGAACTGAACTGCATAATCGAGATGAGGTCTAACTAGTGCTAAGTAAAGTTTGAGGATGACTTCAGCGCTCCTATTGCTTACGCTCCTTGAGATGAAACCAAGTACTCTGTTTGCCCGATTTCTGCGGCTCTTCCAGCTTGCACTCATCTCATGCCAGATATTATTACATTAATCAATATACTATCGGTATATTTAAAATTTGTTCAGTATTCTCAATTATATTTTTACGTAAGTTTATTTTAATCTTTAATCTTAATAAATCATTGCGTACTGATATCCCAATATATCTATAAATCCTTTCCACCTCCACCATCGTCCTTCATTTCATAACATACGAGTCATGGGAAACAGGCTGGCGATACTGACCCCCGCCAGGGAACTGAGCCCCAGCAATGCCATTTCCATTCATTAGAGCAATAAACGCACTGGTGTTGTGGAAATTCCTTTTATTATTGCACTTTCATATCATCCTCATATGTAACAGCTATATAAGATCTTCTATAAGTTCTCGTAAGTGACATCCACCCGGCCATGAGAGATTATCTGTTAGCAGCGAGTAGCGGGCTTTTATTTTATCATTGTTTCCTTTTTTTTGTGCTCTTGAGCTGTCTCCTTTGTTGTAAAAAAAAAAAAAAAAAAAAGACCAGTAAATTTTCTGGAAACTTGTTTACCTCATACAGGCTACAGGCAGCCAGCTCGGTGCACTTGATTGAGCAACAACTGCACTAAACAAACATAGTAAAGGACGGAGTGACCTTCGAGGTGGAGAGAGCCAATCACAACCTTCAGGTGGCGTCCACTCCCCGCTTATCGGCGTCGCCCCCACACACCAATGGCAAGCACTCGTCTTCCGCCGCTATCTTGTTTGTGCTCAGTAACCTCTTGGTACCTCCTCAACGAGATTATGACACAAACAAATGCAGAAGCAATATAGTTATAATCTTATCTGGTGCTCCGAGGAAGAGATCGGAGCCATATCTTGCTCATAAAAAAACTTGAAAAAAGTGAGCCATCGAGTAGGTGAGCTGTGTCTTTTTTACTCTGTTGCTCAGGGACAGGTGACTGAGACATGAGAGGTGCATTCCTATTTTTTTTTTTTTATAGGAGTGATTAAGGTCATCTAAACCCTTATCGTGTGTGGGGGGAGGAATTTCTACTTCTTGAAGCACATAACAAATTTATCTAATCGGAAAAAAATCTCTTCCCCACCATTCCGCCCGGGATTCGAAACTCATGCGCCCGAAACTGTAAGCGGAACACTATAGCGTCAGTCAAAGGATATCCCGAGGTTAGAGATAATCTGGGGTCTTTAGCCGCGTCTCGGGGATTTGTCACAATGCTTCGAGTGTTGTGGCCTGGGATGCTGGGACACAGCTAGCAAGGAATGTATAGTGTACCCACATTCTGCGGTGCATCAGATTGGACATACAGATAAGCAATTAGAAGTCACCTCGAGAGATCATATCTGAATTGGGAATACTGCTGAATAGATCGACAACATCTAGACCAACAACAACAACAACAACAACAACAACAACAACAACAACAATAACAATAACAATAACAATAATAATAATAATAATAATAATAATAATAATAATAATAATAATAATAATAATAATAATAATAATAATAATAATAATAATAATAATAATAATAATAATAATAATAATAATAATAATAATAATAATAATAATAATAATAATAATAACTAGACGCATAGCACTCGGAGAGTGCACACCTCCGCCAAAGATCGTCCTGAAAATTGGTATGGGCATCAACTGTGATCCCGTGCATCATATGGAAGCATTTCGTCGGTGTTTTCACAAACCGGCGAATGTGTAAATTTGGCGTTTATTGAGATAATGCCACATGGACACTGATGAGATACAGGTATTTAATCAGTATAGATATGGAATGCGTAAGTCAAGCACTTTTCATGATGCAAGCATTTGTTATTGTCGAATTTTACTATTACCCTACATTGATGTTTTCACAAACTGATAATTTTGTTTCGAAATTTGATGAAATTCTTTTTTTTTACTTTGACCTTGGGCGAACTTTTCGAGGTCAAGGTCAAAGGTCAAGGTCAAGGCCATGCAAGGTGCGTCTTTCCATGAGCTAAAATATGAACCAAGTCTGAAGTCTCTACGATGACGAGAACCGAAGTTATGGCCAATCTGACGTTTTGTGCGACCTTGACCTTGACCTTTGACCTTTGACATAAAAAATTTAATGGGTTCTATTCTGGATGGACACGAAGCTTCCCTGAAAAATTGGTTGAGATATCCGCAAAATTGTGCACAGGAGACTGTTAACGAACAAACAAACAAATAAATAAAAAATAAACATACTGACCGGACCGAAAATAAATCCTCCTTCCAACTTCGTTGGCGGAGGTAATATTAATAATAATAATAATAATAGTAATAATAATAATAATAATAATAATGATAATAATAATAATAATAATAATAATAATAATAATAATAATAATAATAATAATAATAATAATAATAATAATAATAATAATAATAATAATAATAATAATAATAATAATAATAATAATAATAATAATAATAATAATAATAATAATAATAATAATAATAATAATAATAATAATAATAATAATAATAATAATAATAATAATAATAATAATAATAATAATAATAATAATAATAATAATAATAAGGCTACTACTACTACTACTACAACTACTGCTGCTGAACATAATTATAGTCTCTACGTGCACATGCACTGGAACGGTGTGTGTGTGTGTGTGTGTGTGTGTGTGTGTGAAAAAGAGAGAGAGAGAGAGAGAGAGAGAGAGAGAGAGAGAGAGAGATGGGGGGGGGAGGGGGGGGTCGCAACAATAGGAAATCTGTTCACAACCCTCCCCCTAGAAATAACAGGCAGTCCTCGTCACGGTAGTATCAGATAAAAAGGAAGAGGAGTTTCCGGCAATTCAGATTTACTTATTAACAGCTTTATATTTATAGTCCGTTACTTCCTGTTGGAGATGAGTCACCATAGAACAATTTTACTTGCATTTGTTAAACCTTTACTTCATATAACATAAATCAAATAACCTTTCTTCCTAGGCTGCTCTTTCAAACATGTCTGCCTCTAATCAAACATTTTACTACGCAGCGAAGTGATCGCCTTTGTTTCCTTACGCTGAAAAACTTCTTCAAGTATTACCATATCAGCTGATATCACCCAAGGGGGCGATAACGCGGCGCTGAACGCTCGGCTATATAAGGAGGTGAGTTTATCCGTCCCCCACAGTCCATTATTAATTACTGTACGTGTGTCGTCTGCGTGTCAAACCGCCAACACTTACCCCAGTCGATTGTGCAGCGATCTTATTATGAATTTAAAGGTAAAGTGGTTGTATAATGACGCTTATCTGAAACACGAGTCCTCTGTTTGATACCCGATCAGTCACTGAGCGCCTTCTGCCTTAAAATCCATTCGTGCTCTCATTTGCATGATTACAACAACGATTGTGCTGCAGAGTTTACACCATATATTGGCACTGTATAATTCACTCTTGTCATTAGTGAATTCATTAAATTACGATTCAAATTGAATATATGTGATTTAAGTGAAGGTTTAGCTGAAATTAACTTGTAAATGTTTTATTCATGGGGTTAGTCAAGTACGTTGAGCACATCTAGCAAATACTGATACTTCAAATCATCTCATTATTATACCGTTTTTAAGGAGGAGGAAGGGGACTTGGGGGATATAAGTAATAACTGTCTTCTGATGTTAAAGCGCTTGTATTATCAAAGGCAAACAAACCAAGAGGCAAGTGAAGTACTAGCAATAAGTTTTTGTGTCTGCAGGGCGCGGTGTGTTGCGGGACGCTGGTGGCGCTGCTGCTGGCGGCCTGCGTCAGCGCCGAGCCTCGTTACGCCAGGCCCGGAGGTGAGGGGGAGCGGGGCGCTGCGGGGCCTCAGCTTCATATGGTTTGATGCACTACAAAACTGTTGTGTTGGGGATTGATGGCAGTCAACTACACTGCCACACCCATACATAAGAACAAAAGAACATAAGAACGTATGAGTCTGCAAGAGACCGGAAGGCCTGTACAGCTCCTTTGAACCTCAGCTCCTGTGAATTACTCTACCGATCTTGGTATCATCAGCAAACTTATTAATATCACTACTAATTCCAGTATCTAAGTCATTGATAATAAACAACAGTGGACCTAATACCGATCCTTGTGGGACCCCACTCGTAACACAGCCCCAGTCAGATCTTTTGCCATTGATTTGCACTCTTTGCTTCCTATTGCTAAGCCACGCCTTGACCCATTTCAAAACTTTGTAACTGGATTGCTTGTCAGTGGCAGTGTAATACAAATAATAGGGATTTAACTTATTGCAATTACGCCTCTGGACCAAACACTATTACACACTCTCCAGAATATTATACAAATGCAAATTCCGCGTCCTAATGCTCACTGGGCGACGTTTTCCACAGACCACGAGCCCATCCCGCACCCGCGCGCGACGCCTGACCGCCTGGCGCGCCGCGTGTGTTACTACGAAACGTGGGCCAAGTACCGGCCCGAAGAGGTGCATTACGACATCGAGGACATCCCCGGGGACAAGTGCACCCACCTCATCTACTCCTTCTGCGGCGTGTCCAACGTGACATGGGAGGTCCTCATGCTGGACCCGGAGGTGAGGGGCACACACACACACACACACACACACACACACACACTTGCAACATATCTGCAAAACTCATGGTTATCATTGACACTCAACTTGCCAGTCTAACCAGATATCAGGCTAACCGTAAGTTTGAAATAGACGTCGACATAACTTGAATATACTGATACATAATTCCGGCGTCATCACACATCATCAGCAATCAGTCACTGTTCTTGTGCCCCAGCTCGATATCAACGCCGATGGTTACCGGCGGTTCGTTGCCCTGAAGGAGAAGTACCCCGACGTGAAGACGATGATAGCCGTGGGAGGCTGGGCGGAGGGCGGCAAGAAGTACTCCCAGATGGTGAGCGTCAAGGAGCGCCGAGACACTTTCATCAGGAGTGTTGTCCGTGAGTCCTTAGCAGGAGGTCGCCATTAACACACACACCTTCCTTCTCTAAGCAAAAAAATAAACTCAATAACGCATACATAATAAAAAATACAACCAAAACAGAACACATGACACTGAAGTAGAAACCAAACACTTAGGTATGCAGAATGCCATCCCATTTATTACGGTTATGAATGTTCCTCGAGAGACTGAAATGCTTTTCCAGAGTTGCTCACGGACTACGGTTTCGACGGCTTCGACCTCGATTGGGAGTACCCCGGAGCGACTGACCGCGGCGGCACCTTCGCTGACAAAGACAACTACCTGAAGCTGGTGAGGGGAGCGGCAGCAGTAGTCATAGTAGTAGTAGTAGTAGTAGTAGTAGTAGTAGTAGTAGTAGTAGTAGTAGTAGTAGTAGGTGTAATATTAGTGGCAGTAGTAGCGGTAATAGTAGTAGTAGTAGTAGTAGTAGTAGTAGTAGTAGTAGTAGTAGTAGTAGTAGTAGTAGTAGTAGTAGTAGTAGAAGTAACAAAAAAATAGTAGGCATGCAAGACTAAGCGTTTTTAAGCAAGAAAACTGCAAAACGAATTACAGCTTAGTACAGATGTTAATTGTACAAGAAAGCACCAGGGGAAAATATTAGACGTTAACCTAACCAACAAAAATCCTATCAGCCTCTCATTGCTCTCCTCTTCGTTCTCTCTTCCTCCCGCGCCACAGGTCCAGGAGCTTCGCGAGGCCTTCGACGCCGTGGGTATGGGCTGGGACTTGACCGCCGCCGTGCCCGTCGCCAGGTTCAGACTGCAGGAGGGCTACCACGTGCCCGAGCTGTGCAGGTGATGGACCCATAATTTGACACCGACTGACTGGCTACGTAAAGGACTGCTGGCCTATCCGACTGACTGACTAACTGACTGACTCCCTGTTTGCATGACTGACTGACTGTATGCATCAATGACTGACCGACCGACTGAATGATTGACTATTTGAACTGACTGACTCACACACTCACCGACCAACTGACTAACTGACTGAATGACTGACCGAACATCACCGACTGGGCGAATGATTGACTGTTCACTTGCCTGCCTGTCTTACTAACTGACTGACTGACTTCCTGACTGGCTGACTGAGCGACTGCCTGCACACATAACTAATTGACTGCTTGACAAACTAACAAACTGCCGCCCTTCACGCACCATTGACTCACTGGCTGAATGGATACATGATAGATATTCAACTTAAACATTTGACATTCTTTTCTTAATCTCTTCGTGTCTTTCCCCTTGTGCCACGCAGCCTACTGGACGCCATACACTTAATGACCTACGACTTGCGCGGGAACTGGTGCGGGTTCGCGGACGTCCACTCCATGCTGTACATGCGGCCTGGCCTCGACGAGTGGTCCTACGAGAAGCTGAACGACGTGAGGCCAAGCTTGTTATCCTCCCCCACTCCCCGCTCATACACCAACCCTGACACACACACACACACACACACACACACCTCTCTTGCCATTTTCCTACCCTCAGCAAATTAGTTTAAAGGGCTAATGAGACGGGGATAAGCGCCGAGATCACGCGTAGCAATACCGTATGCCCCCAACATTAGTTAATCTTCACCTAATGTAAGGCTGAATATTAATACAACTTACATTGGACCATAGAGAATTAATTTACACGCATTACAGTCATAACCAGATGAAAAAATAGTAACAGTTTGTCCCCCCTTGCAGAATGACGGTATGCTGCTGTGGGAGGAGTTCGGGTGCCCGCGCGACAAGCTGGTCCTGGGCACGCCCTTCTACGCCCGCACCTACACGCTTGGCAGCCCCGACAACAACGACCTGCACGCGCCCATCAAGAAGTGGGAGGGCGGCGGCAAGCCAGGCCCCTACACCAACGCTACCGGCACCCTCGCCTACTTCGAGGTGAGTGAGCTTACCTGAGCCTTTATTTATTATTATTTTTTTTTTTTACAACAAAGGAGACAGCTCAAGGGCACAAAAAAAGGAAATAATAATAAAAAAAAGCCCGCTACTCGCTTTACTCGGCTAGAAAGGACCACATTTTTTTAATATAACATAGCTTTAACGTGACCTTTACTCGGCTAGAAGTGTCCGCAGCTTTTCATCATTACACACCTTCAGTTTGACCTTTATACTCGGCTGGAAGTGACCGCAGCTTTACAATATTGCATAGTTTTAGTTTGACAGGGCTTGCTTATTAAGATGTATTCACCAATGTGTACGCATCGTTCCAATCAGTACGCATAATAAGACTAACTTAACTGAACGGAGGCGAAAAAAAAAACTATTGTCAAACTAAGGATTGATGAATCTTAAATAGAACAATAGCAAGTGATTTTTATACCTTAATACATACATACGATACATACGAATTGATAAATATACCTTGCTTATCATTTCACATCAGCGTTCTAGCGTATAACTGGGTCGAAAGCTCTCTAGTTTTCGGTTAGGCAACTAAGACAAGGCAGAGTGGCCTTTGAAGTGAAATGTGATTGGATATGTCCGTAGGTTTGCAAGATGATGCTGGACGACAATGCCTGGGTGGATCGCTACGACGACGTGGGACTTGTTCCCTTCACGCACAAAGGTGGGAAAACGTGTATACTAGAGCTAGACCATCCCTGCCTGATACAAATGACTTCTTCTTTTCCTTCTCTTCTTCAAAACTATCACACTGAGGGCAACACTGCGTCTATCGGTCCCTTGGTTTGGAGTATGTAGCTCCTGACCGTAGGACCGATAAGACCAGTGCACCTCAGCTCTCTACGTAAAAAGTGTCAATACTATTCTCTACCTCACTGATATACATAGACTACCTTTCATACTATTATACCAATTATACTATTCCATACCTCAGTGATTTGATACCTATTCTAAATCTACTTCTACTTGTTTTGATGGCATTCTATATCTCACCCTAAATATTCCCTTTATCATTCGTATTGATTTGAGGGGGCACACGATTTTCCTTACAGCAGAGGAAACAGATCAAGGGCAAAACATAAATAAGTCCGCTATCCACTGCTCCTGTAGCTAAAGAAAATAGAATGAGAGGCTAAAACGAGAGGGGGAATTTCGAATGGAGAAGTGTCTTGATAAACGGCGAATATACCTCAAGCGTGTGTGTGTTTGCAGAGGACCAGTGGGTGGGCTATGAGGATCCCGATAGCCTCCAGATCAAGATGGACTACATTAAGGAGCAGGGGCTGTTGGGGGCCATGACGTGGGCTATCGACCAAGACGACTACCTGGGCTGGTGCGGCCGCGGCGTGAACCCTATGATGACGTAGGTTTTGGGGGACTGGTTGGTGTATAAAAAGTCCACCGTTTTCTTTCATTCCGAGGTGCTGCAAAGAGGAAAGCAGAATCAGGAGGAAGGAAGAGAGGATAGGATAGGAGAGTGAGGTCGTTGAGTATGTTTGAAGGGTAGAATGAACGCGTGCAGTCATTCTCTCGCGCGGAGAAAGGAGCAAGAAAGAGAGAATGGGATAGGAAAAGGAGGCTGATGAGTATTATGAAGGGTAGAATGAACGTGTCCCGTCATTCTCTCGCGCGTTTAGAATCCAATGCCTCAATCAAATGAGGGAAAGGAGAGAGGATAGGACAGGGAGCTCGATAAGTAGATTTGAAGGGTAGAATGAGCATGATCCGTCATTCTCTCGCACGTTTGGGATCCGATTCGTAAAAGCACACCATTTTCCTTCAGTCCAAGATGTTAAAAAGAAATGTAAAGTGAAAAAAGAGTAAAGAAGGAAGGGAAAGACAAGGGAGTAGGGTCGCTAATTTAATTTTAGTGATTTACTGAATTTGACATTATTGTGAATTATAGTGAAATTATAGTAAAAACACAGTGAATGAGAAGTAAAGAATAAAGGAGAAGACAGGAAAGTGGGGTGGTTGAGTGAAATTCTAATGAACCTACGTGTTGCGTCATTCCTTACTGCATTTTGGGAGTCATTTTGCCTTAGTTTTAGTGATGGAAGAGTAGAGTTTGAAAGAGGTAAAAAGGGAAAGGAAGGAAAGAGAGGTGGCTGAGTAAATCTATGAAGAGAAAGTTATTAATTAGCAAGCATTGAAGTCAAGAAAATCATTATATACGTCGTGGTGGGAATGTTTCAACTCTAAAATTCAACATTAAGCATTAGCAGAGGAAACTATTGATAGGCTTTCTAACATACATAGCAGCTAATCATATTGTAACCTAATACGAGTCTCAGCCTCTGTATATTTATAAAAAAGAAAAAGGAAATTAGCTAGATGGTTTATACTGGGTAGTGAGGCTTTTTAGTCACATCAACTATTTTCAAAAAGGAGATCAGTCGGGTTCTAATGAGTGGGATTTTAGCTTTAGGGTACAGAAAAAGGGTCATACTACCACCAAGGTCGTAAACCTACCCTTGGAAATGCCTAAAAACTCCTACGAAAGCCTTGTTAAATATGTGTGCGTGGGTGTCTAAATGCTCAAGAATATGACCCTTAGTAAGTTCATTTCAGCGCGCCGTTCATTGTTATTTTTTTATATATATATTTATTACACCCTCATTCCCCTTAAAAGTTATCATCTTGTTTCTATATTCAACTGTTTTGATTTATTTATCGCGTATCTTGTCTCCCCTTGCTCGCGTTTATAATATTTCTCTCATTCCCCTTAAAAGTTATGATCTTGTTTCTATATTCAACTGTTTTGATTTATTTATCGCGTATCTTGTCTCCCCTTGCTCGCGTTTATAATATTTCTCTCTCATTCCCCTTAAAAGTTATGATCTTGTTTCTATATTCAACTGTTTTGATTTATTTATCGCGTATCTTGTCTCCCCTTGCTCGCGTTTATAATATTTCTCTCTCATTCCCCTTAAAAGTTATGATCTTGTTTCTATATTCAACTGTTCTATTTATCGCGTATCTTGTCTCCCCTTGCTCGCGTTTATAATATTTCTCTCTCATTCCACTTAAAAGTTATGATCTTGTTTCTATATTCAACTGTTTTGATTTATTTATCGCGTATCTTGTCTCCCCTTGCTCGCGTTTATAATATTTCTCTCTCATTCCCCTTAAAAGTTATCATCTTGTTTCTATATTCAACTGTTTTGATTTATTTATCGCGTATCTTGTCTCCCCTTGCTCGCGTTTATAATATTTCTCTCTCATTCCCCTTAAAAGTTATGATCTTGTTTCTGTATTCACCTGTTTTGATTGATCTCTCGTATCTGCCTCCCCTTGCTCGCGTTTATAATATTTCTCTCTCATTCCACTTAAAAGTTAGGATCTTGTTTCTGAATTCACCTGTTTTGATTGATCTCTCGTATATCTGCCTCCCCTTGCTCGCGTTTATGATGATTGTCACACCACAGGGTTCTCTACGAGGGGATGAAGGACTACATCGTGCCCGTGGCCCCCACCGTCACCTCCACCACCACGGTCAGTAACTAGCCTATACAGTCTCACAACAAATGGGAATGGATAATAAATTTAGTTTTGAAACCTAGAAAATAAACTACCTGCTGTGTGACGAACATGTACGGTACCAATTGAGCTGACTATTCAACATGCACTGAGCCAAAAGCGGAAGTTTAAATTCGTTTTTTTTATGGTATCTTCATAACCCCTATTTGTTACCTTTCAGTCATATTATACCTCTTAAAATGACCAAACTCAAAATCGGTTAAGGCTATACAACGGAGATTGATTGTAAAGGGAGGATAACCATTGATAACACTCGTACCTTGTTCAGCGAGTTCCACACCTTTTGTGTCTTACAGAGCCCGTGGTGGACGCAGCCTACCACCACCACCACCACCAGGGACCCCAACGAGTCCACCACTACGCGGGACCCTAACCAACCTACCACCACTCTGGGCCCCATGGACTGCAGCCTGGCCGCATACTGGCCCCACGAGGACTGTGACAAGGTACCTTGAGTCACGACCACTCTCTGCTATATTTGGTATAGTCCTCTAATTTCCACTTTTTTTTTTTTTGGGGGGGGGGGGGGTGCGAAGGCTGACATTTTTTTCTTTTCGTGTTTAGTATTACTGGTGCTACGACGGCGTGCCGCACCTGGAGCAGTGTCCCGACGGCACCGTGTGGAACAATGCCGGGGCGTACTGCGACTGGCCCGAGAACGTTGACACCTCGAACTGCAACATGCCCGCGTTCGCGCTCCAACCCAAACAACACGATGGACCCCCACCCACGACCAAGCACATCAAGCCCAAAGCTCCAGTCAAGCCCAAGGAAGCCCATCCCGCCCCGCCCAAACATGAAGCTGTCCTCAAAGAGCAGATCAAGCATAAGGAAGCCCTCAAGGCTCAAGCCAAGCCCCTGGCCCATGCTAAACTCGCCGCAAAGCTTAACGAGGTCGACCATTCTCACCCCAAGAGTAAAAGTGCCTCTCACCCCAAGGCTGTTCCCAAACCTAAGAACGTCAAAATCCCCCCTCTAATGAAGGTACTAAATAAGCTACCCTAAGCGCCACCATAACCCAGGCGGCAAGATAATGGCCTATAATGGGGTCATTTAGAGCACTGTACATACAACAAACTCCTCTCTATGTTTTGTTTCTTGACCCAAATGTAGTTCACATGTACTTAAATATCCAGAACGGTGCTCTCAATCTAAGTATTTGGATGTTACGACTCAGACCAGCAAACTACCACTAAATAAAATTTTAATTACAAATTGTTTTAAATAATTACCAAAGGTTACCGAAAACATTATACCGGAAGACGAACACTAAGAATATTTTAAACATTGGATGATTTTGTCCTCTATGTAGTCATGCTGCCTTATCGTAGACATAAACAGTGTGAAATTGATAATCAGGACTTCAAGTATTGCATCGCAACTCAGCCGAATTCGAGAAATTCGAATGAATTACATTTCAAGTCTAAACCTCACACTTTGTCTCATCACCCTCAAGTTACAGACTAGCGTGAATGGCTACTGGCTGTGAAACTGAGAAGACTCCGGGAATAAGTCTTCAAGGCTGGAGGCCACATGGATCACAATGGTTGAAAAGATCCATGCAATGTTCTGGAGAGTAAACTTTCAAAGGAGATGAAATTTCATCGTTTCAAGAACATTAAAAAGAATTTCCCACAATGGCTCGATAAACTATTAAGAATAAAAGATTCACATACTTTTGTAAAGAAATCCAAGAACCCCACCACTTTTTTTTTTTTTACAGGAGACAGTTCAAGGGCAAGACAAAAATAATTAAAAAGTCTACTATAGCGCTGCTCAGGCAAACATAGGACAGTAGAACCCAACATTGGGTAAGATTCGGTTGAAGTAACTTGATATTCCCTTACTAAAAGCTTTTATGTCGTAGGAAGGAAGAAAAACAGACGAAGGAAGACTGCTCCAGCATTTAGAAAGGGATGAAAGAAGAAAGACTGATACTGATTAACTCGTACATAAAGAATTTGGATACCAAAGGGATGAGGTAAGAGTAAAGCTGTGTGCGACGGAAAATGGTGGTAGCATGCAGTTAACAATTTCAGAAGAGCAGTTAGTATAACTATCGACAGAAGTAGATGCAACATTGCGAGTCAATTTAAAAAGTAGAAGACAGCCAGTCAGAGGAAGGAAGCTCATCAGATTGAGTCTTAGTTAGACACTCAAATAATCAACGGTGGATCCGCCAGGGGCCGAGGTGCTTTGTCGACCCTGCGACGTCATTCTTATGAGTTCCCCCTTGAAGCACCTTTCTTATACTACGTATACAAGGTTCGTTATTTGCAAAAAGTTTAAATCCCTCGAATATAAAGGATTTTTATATTATAAGGCCACCCTCATCCCCAATTTTTTTTGTTAAACTGCAAGTTTAAAACAACCTCGTTTAACTGGCACGAACGGGGGGAACCTCGTGCCGGATAAACCGTTTTATATATATATATATATATATATATATATATATATATATATATATATATATATATATATATATATATATATATATATATATATATATATATATATATATATATATATATATATATATATATATATATATATATATATATATATATATATATATATATATATATATATATATATATATATATATATATATATATATATATATATATATATATATATATATATATATATATATATATATATATATATATATATATATATATATATATATATATAAGGTACATATTTTTAACAGGAAACTTAGAATAAACAAAATAGCAAACATGATCCTAACCTGTGGATTCTTTCTTTTTTATATGTGGGACATCACTGGGTATGAGCATTAATATTAGTATTGTTAATATTGCTTAATTCCCTACAATACGATATCACTGTGAAATACAACTCGCCTCCACAAAATGTGATACGGCAAAATTTTCAAGCCAAAGGTAATTTCAAACTTTGTTACCTATCTGCAAACTAATTTATCTTCCACCGACCACTAAAAGCTCCCCCACCACACATTAGGAACCTTTGCGTTAAACAATGTTTAATCAGAACGTAGCAAAGGAAAGAAACCAAACACTAGTACCTATTCACCTAATGGATGCGCAAGATTATCATTTTAATGCAAAAATTGTACTCGACGTGCAAAGGTTTACTCATCAAAACTGCTGTACATAGGCATTCCAACTAACAGCATGTTCATTCTCCGAGGCCATTTAACAATTACAGAAACAAAAGCCAGTGGAGTATAGGACACTGGATATGTGGGGAAAAGCATCAATGGCATAATCTGTTATTGATACATATGAAATACCTATTTATATTCCTATTATTCAAAAGGTTTCCTTATGAAAACTAGTAAAATTGTATGAAAAGATAAGCAATGGCTGGCTACTTGGTCACTCATTTTAGAGTTCTTATCCAGAACATCAATACTAGACCTGTTTACTTACAGGTAAGGTGGGTGGGAGGAACCAGAAAAAAAAATCTAGAGAAATGGGAAAAACTGCACACACACACACACACACAAACATATTTGATCTTCAGAAAGCATTTGATAAGGTGTCACATAAGAAACTGCTGTGGAAAATTGAGGACATCAGAGGACTGAGAGGAGGGCTTTTGAGGTAGATGAAAGATTTTTCGAAGAACAGGGAAATGAGGACGGTGATCAGGAATGTGATGTCCTCGTGAAGGAAAGCGATCAGTGGGGTTCCACAAGGGTCAGAGGTGGCTCCAGTCATGTTTGCAATTTACATCAATGATATCGGAGGGAGTAACCAGTTATATGAGTTTGTTTGCTGATGATGCAAAGTTACTTAAGAAGGTTGGAAGTGAAGAAGATAGTCAACCACTGCAACAGGACCTAGACATGATATAGGAGTGTAGTAGTAGATGGGAAACAGAATTTAACACAAAGTGCAGTGTGATGGAATTTGAGAAGATTAAAAAGAGAGCTTCAGGTAACTAAACAATGGGAAATAAAACCATTAAGAAAACATCAATGGAAGAGGATCTGAGAGTAACTAGCATAATTTGTCACCTGAGAAACACCTAAATAGAATTGTAGGCGAGACATAAACTGTTGAGGAACATAAGTAGCTTTTCAATATGTAGATGAGGAATTGATGAAAAAACCAATTGTGACAATGATACACCTAAGGTTGGAATACGCAAAAAGTGTAGTTGCCGAGTACAAAGTTGAATATACGGATATTAGAGAGGATTCTGAGGGCAACAACAAAGCTGGTTCCACGACTAGGAGACAACATGCGAAGAGAGATTGAGACGGTTGAATTTACCAACATTGGAACAGAGGAGGAAGAGAAGAGATATGATTGCAGTGTATAAGGTGCTGAATGGAATGGAAAAAAAGTGGACAAGGAATATATAACATGGGATACAAGAGACTCAAGAGGCCATTGAAGGAAGATGAAAAAGGATGCCTGGAAGATACTAAGAAAAACAGCTTTCCACAAAGAATAGTGGAGGCCTGGAATGGTCTGGAAAAGAATGTGGTGCACGTAGACAATTCATGAATTCAAGGCCAGGTTAGATAATAATAGATACAGACAGGACAGTACAAGCATAGCTCCTTTCCCATATATCACTAGGTAAATACACCAATTACTATCTCTAACCCTGACACCAGCTATGACCACAATACAGTAGCAAAAACACCACCAACTAACCAAGAAACATGTATTATAAAGAAAACAAGTAGTACCTCATAATAAAGCACACAAAATCCAAGGAAAACTATGTAAAGTAACAAAAGGCGTAAAGAACTCACAAGACATGATTACTGACAAAAGCACATAATTTCCGATTGGAAACGCAATGATAAACTAAGAACAAAGGAATAAAAATGAAGGATGACTGTGAGCTAGCAAATGACAACCTGGGATTAAAAGGCTTGCAGCATTTTTCCCAATTGTTCTGCAATGGAACACCTTTCAAAGCAGTGAGAATATTGTGATCATGGCCAGCATTAGGGACATTGAATGTGCAATGTAGACCATTTCACTGAGAAATTTCTTCTTACTCAAAGGATTTTAAGTTTCTCACCTTTCCACCTTACTGATGGGGAAAATAAGGTCAATGATGAAAAATGATTTCAAAAGACTAAAATAAAGACTTTTAACTGTTTATTAAAGGTTTACAATTTGAAAGTGGAAATATAAAGTTGAACCCTGATTGCTGCTTTGTTTGCTACATTGATCCCCTGAATGGAGCGCACACACTGCAACGCATGTATACTCAAAAATACTTTTTTCAACCAGTCTGTGACCACAGTTTGATGCTAACACTTGCAGCTGTAATAAAAATCATTCTTTCAAGCTGTAATGAAAGTCTAGATGCTGGTACTGTTCTTCCACTACATCATAAAATTCAGAACCACAGCTATTTACTAAATACTTAGTTTTCTGAAGATATTATGACTGTAAAGTGGTCCTGTCATACTTTTCAGCTATGCACACCTTGAATATTACCTCCTTGTTCCATGCAAATATTTCTGTATCAAATTCGATTCACTCGTTTCATCAATTACTAATATGAATTAAAGTAACCTATTTTTTTCTGAGTTTGTCTACTTTTCTCTTAAAGGTTCTACCATCATTGTTCACAGGATAAAGAAACGGTTCTTACAGACGAAGACCAAAAATATTGATAATACGAATTTCAGACGTACACAGACGCGCTATCATAACTTTTACAAGTAATGCATTTTCAATGCACAAATAATATGAAGCACATGTAACACCTTTTTTTTTTTTTCTGATGAAATTAGGACGCATGATTTCTGAACCTCTAAACTTAACATATAATGCACATTGTTAATCTACTTCAACACCTTTGAATTAAAAAGCATATAAACCATTCTCAAGTCCTGAAGAGAACTTCTTCACCCATGTCAAAATCTTGTACTGTACACTAAGTTATCCAGCGTGAACAGGTTTACAAGAGAATGGTTCAAGCCTGTAGCTAGAAAAGTTCCACAGCAAATTTCTTCCTGAAAACCACCCTGTATCACCTGAAACACATAAACCCTTGTTCTGCTTCTATATTTTCAACTTTTTTTTTTTTTTAACATTTGCAGTCATTGCTTGTCTGCACTTCACTTTAATATGTTCCTAATATCTTACCATATGATTCAATATATAAAGGTTGTGCGTTCAGGAGCAGGTTATGTTTCATTAATTGCATTTTCAAATTATCAATTATTTTCCAATGATTTACATTGAGGCTGTAAAACTTTTCATCATTACCACATTTTCAAATAAAGCCAACAATACGTATAAGTTCATTGAAAACCGACTTGGTTAACATACATTTCCATGTACTACTCACTACATTATTTTCCAAAACTTGTACAACAGAGATGAACCTTCAGCTTCCTATTACTCAAATCCTCTCTCTCTCTCTCTCTCCCTCTCTCTCTGGCATGTTATTCAGGTCCTCTTCTCTTTCTCAGCCTCATGGGCTGAAGAAAGTGATCCCCACTTGTTATGTTTTCTAGTAGTGGCCATCGACAGGGCTCCGACGTCCTCCATAAGATGAACTAGACAAAGAAGAGATAAAGCCTTGTCAAAAATTATCTACCGTCATACTTTTCCTGAAATGAAAAATAAATTTCCATCCACATTAATTAGCTTAAGTATCACAATCAGTTTCTTCATGATGAAGCACTTTCCCATTTTTCTTTTATTTCCCCACGAACTTGCTACAGAAAACGTCGAATACTTTTCAATCTTTCATATTTCACAGACTATCACAAGTGGTATTTCAAGCCTATATTTAAGTTTCTCATGTTATAGCCACAGTAACACTTGTTTTCACGTCAATCAGTTTTCCAGTCACAAAATACTTGTCAAACTCATTGAAATTTCAAGATATCAGAACGATGCCTTACATCATTCTACCTGGAGTATTCCTTGCGTGAGAAGGCCCGCTCAGGGCTATAGTCGCGTGTTTCACGAGTACGTGAGGTTCGGATGACCTCCCTGGAGGGGGGAGGGGGAGAGGAGGCAGAGTAGTAGCGAGACGAGCTGCCATACCCACCACCGATTGGCGACCGAGACCTGTAACCACGCTAGCTATGTAACCGATATATGATAATTCTTCTTGTGGGGTTCTGCGATCACTTCACTATTTAGTGTTTCCATCTCAAATCAAAAGAAATAAGAAATAAAATATCATCAGGCAACCCAAGAAGCTAACACAAGCAGGCAAGGATTTCCTTTGAAACTTTTTTGCTGAAGTTGGCACACAGTTTGATAATTTAATCCACCAAATCACTATTTTTCTTTTTTTTCTGAAGCATTTCCAACAGCTGGCAATCTATTTATACGCTTAATTCTTTCTATGCAACTTTCTACATTATTTCTTATATTCGTTTTGCATGAATACTTAGAATTCAAGTTCCACTACAGTATACCAAAATTTCTTGCCAAGACCTTCAATGAAAGTTTTCTATCCATGCACTTTTCGGACATTTTTCTGAATTAATATTTTCAGGTTACTTTCATAATTTTCATTATGGGGTTCCATTTTTCAACTTGCAAAATTCTATACTACATTCTTTAAGTTCTTTTACAGGCCTCCATCTTTCAACATGTGAAGTACATATTTGACTTGTCTGTTCCATGACGGTGCTCCTGTTGTCAACTTGGAAAATTACATGTTACATTTCTAAGTTCCATCTTGTTATTCCATCTTTCATCGTGCAAAATTATATTACGTGAGCATTTTCAATTACAAGATTCCATTTTTCAACTTGCAAAATCATACCTTACTTCTATATGTTCAATTATAGATTCCATCTTCCAACTCGCAAAACTACGGACTTTATTCTGGTGCCTGATTTCGGTTTCCAATAATATTTCTGATTTTCAAAGGCACAGTTTTTTTTTAACAGTTTCCATTATCTCAACAACTGTCAGTGAAGGTGATCATTTTATAAACATTGCATAATTTTCTAATTTTCCTTCGGCAATATTATATTATTTAGTTTCATTAGGCTTGACAATTTATAATTTTCTTCAGAAAAATGTTCAAAGATTAAACCCATTTTCAAATTTTGTAATTTTCATGTCACATTTTCTTTGGTGAAGAACATCTGCTTTATAGAAGTTCATTGCATGGAACTGTTTGTCTTCTTCAAGATGAGAAGTTTTCATATTCCAGTAGCGCTCTGACTGTCGTCTTCATATCTTGAAGGTAATTCAGATCTTAATGAGTCCATTTAAAATTTCCTGGACAGTTTTTAAATTTCCACTCAACTTCTTCTACAACAAAGAAAAAGGAAAAAAAAAACATTGAACCAGTACATATTTCCAATTCATGGAAATATGCATAATTCTATTTTTTCATTGCTCTTCCAATTGTTTTGTCAATACATGAAAATATAATATATATATATATATATATATATATATATATATATATACATTATATATATATATATATATATATATATATATATATATATATATATATATATATATATATATATATATATATATATATATATATATATATATATATATATATATATATATATATATATATATATATATATATATATATATATATATATATATATATATATATATATATATATATATATATATATATATATATATATATATATATATATATATATATATATATATATATATATATATATATATATATATAATATATTTTTAATCCTAAAATCTATTCTATGGAGATAGCATTATTTTGCTAATTATCCTTATCTTACTGCCATATAAGCCAACACCAATTTCTCATATCGTCTGCCTCTCAATCTATTATGTTTCAAGATATTCAGTAATACCTTCACAATTTTTATAGACCACCATAAAGAATATTACTGAAAGTATTATTATTTCTTACGTCAAGCTTTCCAACACATCTCTGAGCACCAGTTACTATTTCCATATTCCTTACTTCCTTCCTTGTCAACTTGTTGGGTTGCTTTCATAAGCATGCAAACTAAAGGATTCACAAGAAAACATAACAAACAAGAAATCTTCCAAAGAAAAGATATTTCAGAATGCACAGGTGCCAGATTCGATACAATGAACATGGCACAGAATATCGAATCCATCACTGCAACTTTCTCTTTTCTGAAAAGTAATTTATCTTAAGCCAGCCTTCTGGTTTCTCAAGGATCTCTTTCCCTGTAACTGAGGAATGTTTTAAGAAAAAATACTGCAAACAATGGTGTTGGATCTGAAAAAGAAATTTTCATCATAAATGTGGCAGGAAGTTTTCTATTGCTATGCTATTTGTTATGATCCAGGAACTGACATATGATCAGTTTCCACTCTGGCTTTCATACATTACTTTCACCAGTCATGTGGTAGCCACTAAGAATCCTGAACTGAAGTTAGTCACTCAACTTTTTATCTTACTTTTTTTTCAGAGAATATAAGAAATAGATTTATCAGTAACTGGCCAGGCAAACATATTGACAAATTCTGCACGTGCTAATGTAAGCAGCACTTTTCGTGAATCAAGTATTATTATATGACTTTGTCTTTTGGCCAACATCAAGTGACAGCTCCTGGAGTGGCGAGAGCAGGGTACCTGGTGCGCTGGTAGCCCGGAGAGGCAGAACGATATCGATCAGGTGAATGGCTGACTGGTGAACGGCTGCGCTGGTACTCCTCCCTGCGCGACCCGCTGTAGTTCACATACTTGTCATACTTGTCATCTGAATAGTGGGACTTGTACTTGTCACCAGAGGGGTAGCGAGAGTAGCCGTTCTCAGCTGGCTTGTCATACGACTTTTCATACTTGTCATAAGAGTAGTTGTCGTAGTTGCTGGATCCTCCGCTGTAGCCTCCGCGCGAAAACCCTCTGTTGTAGCCACTGCCACGGGAATAGCCACCTCCACGGGAATAGCTGCCACCACGGGAGAAGCCGCCTCCGCCTCTGGAGTATCCTCCTCCTCGTGAATAGCCGCCGCGTCCTCCATAGCCACCCCTGTCAGAACCCCTATAACCCCCTCTGGAAAATCCACCCCTATAGCTTCCACCACCCCTTGGATAGTAGCCTTGACTGCTACTGTAACTGCTTGAGTAATAGCCCCCAGCCCCACGACCTCCTCTGTTATATCCACGACCGCGGCCTCTGCCACGGGGTATTCCTCCTTTTGTTACACGGGCAGACACCCGAGATCCCATAAAGTCAGCCCCGTCCATCTGGTTGGCTGCATATTCTGCATCTCGGGCATCAAAGTATTCCACGAATCCTGAGCCCGGAGGGTCGTAGATAAGGTACACCTTTGCAATCTTGCCATAGCGGGAAAACGCCTTATCCACCTGGTCTTTGCGAATGTCTTTTGGAAGACTTTCCAAAAACACTCTGGTGTTTTGGGTTTTACTGAAAAGACAAACAAAATGATCATTAACTGACAGTATATAAATGGAGTTGATTACAATAATTAAGCATACACTTTGCATCTTACCCTTAGACTTGTAAAGGCTAATTATAGACATGTAGCATGTCTTCTCCCTTAAATTAAACAAAGGTGACATTGAAAACATTTTCAGTCAAATACAACAATAAACATCTAATAGTTTCTTGGTAACCCAACAGTATCTCCCAATCTAGTAGAAGATTTAAGATAAACTTTTCTATCTTGGACAGTAACTTTTGCTCTAATCTTCAAGGTTACAGGGAAAAATTGCTATGGGTGTACACATGCATGATTTTAAGGTAAACATGGATACATTTCTTCATCTTTTACATTTGTATGATCACATCCACCATATGGCAATAGCATATATACGGCTTTGTACCAGAAACTAATACAGACGTAATAATCCCAAAATAATTAATTCTCTCTATCAAGAATAATATATGAAAATCTAGATCAGTGTCATTTGATGCATACAGAATCTGCTATGAATGAAACAAAGCATAAAGTACTTTAATATTAATAGTAAATCTGTCTGCTGAATGCAAATTGGTGGAAAGCAACTCATACCAGAGACCAAATTTAGCAGCAGCAGCATTTCAGTAATGGATAACATGCAGGCACAGTCTGCATTGTACATATAAATTGTCAGGATCATCAATCAAAAAATTAATCAAGTGGGTCTTATCCATAAAAAAATTGACCATTTGCTACAAACAGAACTGAGCTAACATAGTCAAAACTCTGGATAGGGAGAATAATCAAATGTAGAGGCACAGGAGCATAAGTTTTACCATGAAACATATTCCTTTTACTTAATCTTCCCATCCGTTAACTTGAAAAAAAAAAAAAACTATGTAAAGATCATTGTGACTGGACTTTAGCATTGGCTACTCCCAGTGATTAATGTAAACATCTGTGCATGGCTTCAAGCATAACAAACTCTGTGCACTACAGTACCCTCCTGAGTTTCGCGCTTTCTTCATTCCGAAGGAATACGAGTAAAGCTAAACTTGAGGATCGTGAAACTGATGCAGTTAAATGGAAGGAAGAAGCGGTTGTGGGTGTGGCATGCCTGTGGTTCCTCTGTGCCAGAATTTCTCATTGTTACCATTGCGTGTGCAAGGCCAACCCACCCATCTAGACTCCGACCACATAAACATGTGGATCGAATAACAACAGACACACACACACACACCAGACTCATCATGAACTATGGCAGATGTTTCTGATGAACAGAAAACAGAAATGGCTTTGCCATTTCCTAGTGTGTTGAACTTATTTGGGGAGTGATTCACACAAACCAAACATACCCAATGGCAAGAAGAAGAGCAGTGTTAAAGACAACCGTTCTCTTCTTGCCAAGAGCTAGTTTGGTTCATGTGAGCCACTCACCAAATACATTTTAACACACTCAAAGAAATGGTGGTCGTTTCTGTTTGTCAGAAACATCTGCCATGGTTCCTAATGAGTCTGGTGTGTGTGTTTGTTGTTATTCAATCCACGTGTTTATGTAGTTGGAGTCTAGATGGGTGGGTTGGCCACGCACGTACAGTAGTGACAATAAGAACTGGCATGGAGGAACCACAGGCACACAACACCCACAACCACTTCTTTCCATTTAACTGCAGCAACAAGTCCATAACTTGGGCAATGGCAGCACCAGCCACGACAGCCCTTACTTTAGTAGACGACAC
Organism: Eriocheir sinensis; assembly: GCF_024679095.1. Classification (NCBI taxonomy): domain Eukaryota; kingdom Metazoa; phylum Arthropoda; class Malacostraca; order Decapoda; family Varunidae; genus Eriocheir; species Eriocheir sinensis. Next base: position 15,597,448 of record NC_066539.1, on the reverse strand, counting down.
CATGTCAAGACAGGGCAAGTGCTTTGTTTACGTTGTGGATGTGGATACGGCATCCAACCTTGGCCATGTGTGACGCACACCCACAACTGACAACTCACTCCTGGTATGGCATACGGGCGTTGCCTGTAGCCCAAACGGTTGGAGGAAAATGGCCAGTGTGACACTGCCTTAAGCCAGTGAGGCCGCTGATAGGGTGACCGCCGGCGATGATGTCATCAGACTCCCAGCGAATCACAAGCGTGTTTTCAGAACTGTCAGCCAATCGTAAGGCAGCCGCCTTCAACTGCAGCTTCAAAATGACCCATTCTCTCTTTCCATTTTCTTCCTTTTTCCAAGTTACGTATTTTGAGACTACTTGGAGAGGAGTTCCTCCCACTCTCCCCAACTCTGGCTTCATCGTTTAATAAATCTCTCTCTTGCCATAGCCCCAATGTTTGGACGAAAACGTCCAGTGTGACACTACCTTTTAAGGTAGGGCGTGTGACGCTGATGGTAAGTAGACATGACCCGTACAATTCAAAGCAGCACGAAACTCGGAGAGAGAATGCATGAAAGTCAGGATGGTAAGAATTTAGGACTAACCATGAAACTCGAGGATCGTGAAACTCAGATAGCGCGAAACTCGGGAGAGTACTGTACTCAAAGGTAAACTGCATGGGTTCCTTGATTTCCCTGACACGTTTACAGAATTACTCTCAAGCACTCCTATCAACAGATACATGATCCAGAAAAATTTACAAAGCAATGATGACGGCATGACATTGCAAATGGGCATGAATATTTGACGCGCCTGTGAATCTTTAACTTGATCTACTACTGATATCATGGACCCTGGGAAGGGCAAAAACAACTACAATGTGGAAAGGCAAATCTGTACAATGGGGCACATTTCCCAATTCTATAAACCCTGATGTACAAACCCATACACAGGTCATAATCACAGCCACTGATCACACTCACAGCATTTTCCTGAGTAAAAGGCAAATGGCACCAACAACTGTGGTTTCAATAGTGTCTGTAATATTAAAACAAGAAAAAGCACATTCCATTATTTTTGCAAAGTTTTTTTTCCAATGTGCCATGCACTCATTTCATTTTATTGCTCAAATCTCAGGAGCAAGATTCCTTTGTGATCAGCTGTTTTTCTTTGTTGTTGCTTAGTTTTTTTTTTCTTCTTTTTTTTTACATTATTTCCTGATTTTTCCTCACATACTTTTTTTACCTCTTCTTTAACAAAACATTTTCTCTTACTGTTACATATTTCTTTTTCTTTAATGTACATATGACTTGGTTATCTGAAGTAATTCAGACAATCCACTAGCAAATAGACTGAAAACACATACACATGTGGATAGAATTTTTTAACTGACTGATGGAAAAAAAAAAAAAATGGAAAAAAAAAAAAAACGCATGCACATGACCGGCATTGCAAACGTTAAAATAATGAACTGTGCAAACCTGAGTGGCCATGAGCACACCGTGGCTCACCATAGCTAAGATCCAAACGGAGTGATCCTGCCCTTTCCTACATGGGGGGGTTGCCTCCTTGACCTTCCTTAGGTTCCATAAAAGACAGGTGAATATATTTATAACCTCGTACAGGGGGCCAAGCTCCCCTTCACCCCATCATGTTTTTACATTATCACTTGGGCAACTCAAGTTACTAAAATGAAACTTACCGTAACCCTTTTATAACCGACACTTCCCCTCACCGCCAAACTAACCTAATGCCGCCGAACCAACTTTCACTACCCACGCCATTTGAAAATAGGGGTTTATAATTCAGGATTACATAATTACTTTTCAGTATTTATTATGTTTTTGTATTTCACCAAATGCATATTGGCCACAAGATGAGATTATGCTGAAATGACATTTGAAGACATTTTACTGCATAATCAAATACTTTAGTCAGCGTTCATTATACATGTAAATGTAATAGTAAGAAAGACAGAAAAATTAAACCATAAAAAATATTGATTTATTTTCCTTGTAAGCTGTATTGATTTCCCTCCAAATTTGGGTGATGTGATTTCAGGAGTGGTGCACTCCAAGGCAGGTGTGCCAGGCCCAGAAGTGTTCCTCAGAACACAAACCAGGCACACCAGGGAATGAGGGGCAATATTTTTTAGACTCCTTCACTCTGTCTTGTCTGTGACACACACTGCACTGCTTTAGTGGTGTTTTCCTGGTCTCAGTAGCAGGTATTGACACCAATTCAAGCATTTCATCCAGCCAAGCTTTCTTCCTGCTTGCCTATATATTTGCTGCCTTCCTGGGTGGCAGGCTGGCAGCTGTGCCACTCAAGGACACATGGCTGAGGTGTCAGCAGCAATAATTTCTACATATTACATTCTGCGATATAAATCAAAGCATGTATATAGAAAAATAATGAACGAGTTATAATGGCCATACGAAACGAATGAAAATACTTGGCATATAGTCATGCCTTCTTACAGTGCCAGAGGGTGGCATGACATCACTGCTTGAATGCCATAAGCCACAAGATGAGTGCTCACCAATACATACTGAACCGACTTTCAAAAAAGCGCCGTGCACCCTATTATAATGATGTATGAATGTGCAACATTGGTTCAACAGCAGACATTGTCATGTTGCATGCAAGTACAACATTTCAGAAATCCAGTAACGAAAGAGTTAAGGCTTAATAAAATTTTCTTATGTATTGTAGACCTCGCAATAGTGACTAGGGCAATGTGTTATCCTTAACCCGAACAGCGTCAGATACGTACGACTTACGTATTAATTTTTTAATACCACTGAGCGTCAGATATGTACATCATACATATTTAATGTATTATTTTTTTCCCGTCACTGCAGTATATCGAGGGCGATTACTGTGGTGGTGCCCGAGTAGATTGATCTTTTGGGAATACTGACCACCCAATATATTTCATTTATTGGCATAACTGGCAAGCCTGGCAGCCATTATTCTAGGTACACTTTTTTTATTTATTTGTGTGGGATGTTGGAGGTTTTGAAAATCGTGATGTGGAAATTGAAATGGTTGGTGGTTGGAAAGTGGTTTGACAGTATTGTGGGTGAGGTATAGGGGGTATACTGACGTCCAGAACTAGCAATTATGTACCAGCAATTTTGGTAAGGAGGGGGCCATGTATAAACTGTACAGGTAACTCTCGATTTACGCGAGTTTGGTTTACGCATTTTTGAAATAACGCGGGGTCCAAAATCCAAATAAATGTTTAATTTAGGCGTTTTTTTCACTTATACGCAATATTTTATGGAGTGGCCACCAGATGTCTCACGCAACTGGACTCACACGGTCACACAGCTGAGCTCAGTTCTTCCCGCGCGCCACTTGAACAACAATACAGTACCTACGCTGCCACGCTACTCAACAATAGGGGTCGGCAGGTACCGGTACCCGTACCGGTACTAACGGTACCAGCAATACGGTACGGTACTGGTACCAGACTGCTTGGTACCGGTACCAATATTAGCCAGCCCCTCATGGTGTCCCTCATTTCTTCCTCACACGAGAGAGGCTGAGAATGAGTGCCCGAGTGGATATCTCGGTTCTGGTGACACGCGGCATGCAGCTGTTTGATGTATGGGTGTGGTTGTGTGGTTTGTAAACAATGTAAATGGCGGCCGGGCTGGGATTGCGTGAAATAACTCCTCGTTCAAGACTCATGATGTACAGTTTCTGATATCATATTCACCCCATTATTCTCACTAATATTAATAATTAATAATGAACACATGGACATTTTTTTCCAATATGATTTTTTATGTACCTTGTACTGCTCCTTAGTCATACAATCTTAAGCCACCTGTGACATCAAGATCAAGATCATACAAATGGCGCCCGACGGAAAAACGGGATAACAGCAAGGCATGGACGATCTTCCACCGATTTAGTCTTTGTATAGTAGTTATTAGATCGCCCTGTATTCTATGGTAACATATTATAGGACAGCTACGGACTATGAAGGATTATAAACAATAATAAAGGTAAGTTTGTCGTTGTTATTGGATAAGACAAAAAACTGACCCTTAAAAACATTCTAAAGAAGAAAAAAATCATTAAAAATTTGTACATTAAGCATATTACGCGCAGGGCTAAACTTTCAGGCATTTTTTATGTGAAAAAATGCGCGCTATACGCCGAAAATTACGGTATTTATTTTTCGACACAAACCTACCTCTTGTTTGATTTACATCGTTTTTGAATTACGCGACCTCTTCAAGAACGCAACACTCGCGTAAATCGAGTTACCTGTAATTGTATGAGCGAACTCTCTTGTGGGCGACTGTACATTGAGTTGAACTATCAAAAAGCTCAAAATGAGTTACTCTCTACCAATATATATACATCTGTGCTAAACATGTCAAGAGAAAACGATTTACTCGAATACGCACCCTCAAATCCATGACCATTTTGCTTCCCGACTTTATAAAAAATGGCCCAAAACACCAACTTCTAGGCGACAGTAAGCTAAAGACATTATGTTTCTCCATTTTTCATGGTTTTAAGCTGTGTTATGCAAAAAAAATAAAATCGATTTTTCCTGACCCGTACACTGTACGGGTTAATGAGTTCCAAAATTAAAGAGTTGGTTCGACTTGTCCATCTCCACTCCTGTCAGCCAGGTAAGACAAAACGATCTGCCAAATCATACAAGGGAGGTGATTCATACAACAAAAAACAAATAATTTGTAACAGAAACACTTGTAAGTGATGGTTAGCACAATTAAATCTATCAAAAAAATGTCAACGACAGGAGTCAGTTAGGAGAATTTCATAATAAAAAGGGATTTTGGAAATGATTGGGTAAAAAAGTACTAAAATCACAAACCAAAAAAATTAAGCAAATATGAGAACTAATAGGATGAACCACTGTGGTTGGGTGTAATTCTGGAGTAGAAACCAAACTGCCACTAAAATAATAACCTATCGCCACTAGGGACAGCATTTAGAGTAGCCTATTTGCATCATATTGATCACAGCAATGCGAGTACCAAGCAAATCATGAATAAATGCCTGAAAAATATTAAATAAACATTTCTGAAATTATTACTAATCTGCAAATAAAAGTGAAAATGGCTTGGAGGGAGGGAGGGTACAGGCAGCCAGGAAATTATATCATGCCTAAACCAAAAACCTGATCTAATCTAGTAATAAAATCCTTCCCACGCCATCCCAGACACCCAGAGAGCAAAGAAATATTAAGACCGCGCCCGGGAAAATAGCTGGGAGGGAGGGGGGGTACCGGTGTGCAGGAAATGCTATACTGTCTAAACCAAAAACCTGACCTAGCCCAGTAATAAAACATCTCCCACGCCATCACAGTCACCCAGCAGAACACGGAGAAAAGATATAATAATAAAAAAGGCCGCGCCCGGGAAAATGGCTGGGTGGGGAGGGAGGGAGGGAGGGACGATACCGGCGGGCGGGAAATGCTATACTCTCTAAATCCAAAACCTGGCGTAGCCTAAAAATAAAACACCACCCACGTATTCCCAGCAACCTATAGACTCTGAAAAACATTTAAAACAAATAATTAAAAGGGAAAATGGCTGGGAGGGAGGGGGGTACCGGCGGGCGGGAAATGCTATACCGTCTAAACTCAAAACCTGACGTAGCCTAAAAATAAAACACCACCCACGTACTCCCAGTCACCCATAGACTCAGAAGAACACATAAAACAAATAAACAGAACCAAAACAAACCCCCAGACACAAATACCCACACATGCACTGCCCAATGTCAACCCGGCCAGGCCCCGTCCGCCCCCGCCACGCCGCAAATATAGCCATTAATTCGCCCTCCAAGCACCGCCCAGGCACCACACTGGCACTTCGCGGCCTCAGGATTAAGCCACGCGCGTCCCCGTCCTCCAGGGGGCCGCGGGTGAGGTGCTGCTGTCCTTACTCTTCACTTAGATTGCCCTCCATGCTGCTCGGTGCAAATGGCGTCGCTTCCCACCGCTCGATGAAAACAGACAAATCAGCATCTACAGTCACCCCAAAGTATACTATATCGTTATTTTATTTTATTTCCCTCACTGTGTTCTTGGTTGTAGTAGATTCTTTTTATCATGTATATATGGGGTAGCAGCGGTTTGGTGTATTTTTTAATTGGGTGTTGTTGCAAGATTGTTGGTGTGATTTGACTTCCGGGAGGAGCGCGGTATTTGAAAATGGCGTCTGTGCTCGTCAATTTCACCGGGTTAATGGAATACTTACATAACGGCACATTTTGGATCTTGGAATGTGATAGGAATTCCGCTTGAATAAAAGTGGTATTTTCAAAAGAGTTATTTTATGAATAAATACAGAGACAATGTTGCTAAGAATGAACCAGATCGATAAAAAAAAATAAAAGCTCTCTCCCTTAAAGAAAAATATTTATGGATAATAAGGCTAATGTTAAGTATTTTTATCAAAGGAGGTTTCAAAATCGGCTATCAAAAATTTATATGCTATTTGTCTCCCCCCAAAAAAATGGTTTAACGTAGCATGGAATAAAGACTGTCACTAAGATCTAAGGTAATTCATCATTGGTACTCCATGCACCACTATATAACAAAGAAATACATATATGCATCCTTGGATTCCCTGCTGTAGGCATAGGGGTCGTATTTTAAAACATTACGTCGCCCAAGTTCATATATTTGACAAGGCATTCATAGGAGTTTTGAACCTTTCCAGGGGTAGTTATATAACCTTGGTGGTAGTTTGACACTTCCTCAGTAGCATGAACCTAAAAAAACACTCATTAGAACCTCACTGATCCCTTCTTTGACTTTCAGAAATACCTGATGTGGGAAGCAAACGTGTCTTATTATACAATACCAGCATAAGAATTTAGGTGAAGGCCTCTGTGTTTAGTCTGGCCACCCCTGCTCCCTGGCATTTATTATATATTACTATTATTACATTATTATGCCGTTTTGTAATATGAACATGGCCAGTGAACTTTTGAGCAGGCAAGGATCGGGAGTGTCTGGATAGAGATGGAAGCTCTTCTGCCGTGGCCGTCCCCTGGTGGGAGCTCCCATAAATAAATAAATAAAAACTAGGAGCAGGCGTCAAAGATGAATGAATGATTATTAGATTATTGTCCCGTTTTGTAATATGAACATGGCCAGTCCACTTCCAAGATACCTCAAAACGGATTGGTAGCAGAGGTCTAACATGGCCGAGTCCACAGAGGGCGAAGTTCTATGAAGGTGGCATATATTCACTAAATACACATAAATATAGCAATCATTAATATCTCATCTGATTTTGGTAGTGGGCAGCACCGTATTAACCCATCCCCCGGCACTTATATATGAAAGGGATGTGAACGGAGGACTACATTGTTTCACTCATTGCTCGCCTTGTTTTATTTCTTGCCTATTGTACCGATTTTATTTATTTATTAAGTTATTTATTTTAACAGTTCTTGGAATGCTTTTTTGTTTCCTGCTTTGGTTGCCCTTGAGCTGCTGTCATTCCTGTAAAACAAACAGAGGAAAAAAGTCTACTACAAGCTTGGCAGAAAACCTTTGGGAATGAAGGAATTATATTTGGTAGGGGATATGAATGCCAACTTGTGTGTGGAAATTAAGGTTGTGTGTGGTTGGGATGAGGGATGTTGGAGTGAGTGAGAGCAGAAAATACCTTGTAGATGTTTGTGCCGAGATATGTTTCCTTCTGTCAAACACCTTTCAGCAAATGTTAATCCACAGGCATACTTGGGCATCAGGGAATAAGAGGAGCTTGATAGATTTTTTAGCAACATATCATAAGTTGAAGCAGAATGTATCATTGTGTCACTGTACAGAAAGTATTTGCTTGAGGGATTGTATAGCAGTGGCTAATTGGGTGAAGCAGGATGTATCATTGTGTTACTGTATAGAAAGAAAGAAGGAATGAGTGTAATAGTTATAGGGGAATGTGCTTACTCAGTGTGCCAGGAAAGGTATATGGAGGGGTTTTAAATGAAAGAATGATGAAAATAACCAATGAAAGTGTAGGCAATGAACAAGGGAATTTTAGGAAAGGGAGGGATGCGAGGATCAAATTTTTTGCACTGAGGATAATTGAAAAGATATAGAGAACTTGAAGCTCTTTGCTGGCATAAGATGTAATGTGTATGTGTATGAGGTGGCTGTTAAAGGATTATGATGGTTGACAGGAAGGGTTAATGGAATGTCCTGAGGATAATTGGAGTTTCCTTTCCGGCCGTTCTATCTCTGCGGTGGTAGATGGTCACTGTTCTTCCCCTAAACCTATCAATAGTGGTGTTCCACAGGGCTCTGTCCTATCACCCACTCTCTTCCTGTTATTCATCAATGATCTTCTTTCCATTACAAACTGTCCTGTCCACTCATATGCCGATGACTCCACTCTGCATTATTCAACTTCTTTCAATAGAAGACCTTCTCAACAGGAAGTACACGACTCCAGACTGGAGACTGCAGAGCGCTTAACCTCAGACCTTGCTACCATTTCCGATTGGGGCAGAAGGAACCTTGTGTCTTTCAATGACTCAAAAACTTCTCCACCAATCAACGCGACACAATCTTCCAAACACCTATCCCCTATTCTTCGACAACACTCAGCTATCACCATCTTCAACACTAAACATCCTTGGTCTATCCTTTACTCAAATCTCAACTGGAAACTTCACATCTGTCTCGCTACAATAGCTTCCTCGAGGTTGGGCGTTCTGTATCGTCTCCGCCAGTTCTTCTCCCCCGCGCAATTGCTATCCATATACAGGGCCCTTGTCCGCCCTCGTATGGAGTATGCATCTCACATGTGCGGGGGCTCCACTCACACAGCTCTTTTGGACAGAGTGGAGTCTAAGGCTCTTTGTCTCATCAGCTCTCCTCCTCCTACTGATAGTCTTCTACCTCTTAAATTCCATTGCGATGTTGCCTCTCTTTCTATCTTCTATCGATATTTCCACGCTGAGTGCTCTTCTGAACTTGCTAACTGCATGCCTCCCCCCCTCCCGCGGCCCCACTGCACACGACTTTCTACTCATGCTCATCCCTATACTGTCCAAACCCCTTATGCAAGAGTTAACCAGCATCTTCACTCTTTCATCCCTCACACTGGTAAACTCTGGAACAATCTTCCTTCATCTGTATTTCCTCCTGCCTACGACTTGAACTCTTTCAAGAGAAGGGTATCAGGACATCTCTCCTCCCGAAATTGACCTCTTTCGGCCACCTCTTTTGATTCTTTTTTAGGAGCAGCGAGTAGCGAGCTTTTTTTTATTATTGTTTCCTTTTTTTGTGCCCTTGAGCACATAAAATAAAATACTGTTTGATATACAAGTTGTTCCTTCATGTGCTTGTATGGTAGATTATCGATGCAAATCTTCTGTTTGCGGTTCATATGAGATGAATTGAGTTTTTTTTGTATACACAAACATTCAAATATATCACAGAAAATATAAAGTTGATTTTCATGCAATCACGAACATGGGAGCATGGAGGGAGAAATCAGAGAGCAGTTGAGGCCAGACAAGTGATAGGTGCACTGGAGTTAAAAAAAGAAGTGTGAGCATGGGGATAAGGAGTATAATTAAGCATCAGATACACTTACATGGAATTTGGCACAGCAATCATGAAAACACTGTATCGAAATGAGATATACGAGAGCTACATGTGGTGTGTCAGAAAGAAATGGGGAATGAAGTATGTATAAGAGGTTTGATAAGAGTTTCACAGTGAACAGTGGATTTTTGAATGACTGGATGAGTAATGAATGTAAGATGGTTTGGAGATATGATGAAAATTACTGTTGTGAAGAGTATGTGGTCACTCCCTCGAATTGTAAAAGAATAAAAAATAAAAATCAATGTAGCTGGAAGGAAAAAAATAGAACAAAGGACTTGAATCTAACCACCACTGTTGTTTCCATAGTTTTGATCAAAGTTTTATCTGCAATACCTAATAAATTATCCCTAGTCCCAGATGATGTTTGTTTATTGAATGGAAACAGGAATCTTGCTTTGAATACTGCTGCGGTGTCCTTCCCTTGGTTGAAATTAAACAAATAAAACATTATTATTATTATTTTTTTATTAGCAGGTGTTGAGTGGCAGAACAGTGTGAGTCATCAGCATTCCATCTTGAACTTGAATAAAATTATGTGTTACCTCGTGCCAAGGCCAGAACTGCAAGGGGAGAAAACATTACTTTTACACATATTCATCTGAAGCCTTGTATTCAGCATTTTCATACATTAACCCTTAAGTGGCGGCAGTATTTGAAGAGTAGCTCCCCACAAAATGAATAATCTATAAATAGTCACTGCCGACCTTAGGACTGTAGCATAAATATAGTTACGCCGCATAATAGATGTTTTAACTATCGTCTATGTATAGATTCTTACGCAATCTAGAAGTGTTGTTATATTTCTGCCATACAAAACTGACTGACTGAATTTTGAACCGTCTATGTAAAGTTTTATCGCCGTGTAAGGGTTAATTTCTTTACCAGTAAAAGATATATCAAATTTGTCAAAAGGCAATAAAATGGAAGGCTTCTGAAAATATCCATTGTATTTATCCTGCTCTTGAGGAAAATGGATAAATAAATAATAAATAACTAGAAATGAGTAAATAAAGTTCCCATTCTGAGACTTTTATATGTTTGACTATAATCAGTCACACAGCTGCACAGAAGATGCCTGCCACATGTGTTCTGTCCACAATGATGTCATCGCCTGGCTACTTAGTGTTGGCTCCTTACTTGTGTGTTGCTCATCATGAAAAAAGTGCAAACCTTCAGCAACTCATATAATATTGTGTTTTTGTTGCAAACTGACACGCAAAGCATTTCCTTTTCTTTTGTTACTCTCATCACATCATTTGCTTGGTAAACTACAGCGCAAAGGCCCTTCCTGCCATCCACCTCTCTCTGTCTGATGTTAGTGCATGACATACTGCTCCAACAAAGGTTTAAAGTCCATTTCTCCACCTAATTCACTGGCTGCCCTGGGTTATAGCACTCCCCCGTTGTCACCTTGCACAGTTTTTACCTTTTCTCAAGATTTATTGTGAAGTGCCATGATAAATTTTTGAGACTGTCAACATACCTAACGCAACTCCAATTGAAAGTTTCTTGCTTTCTAGTTGACATTAATGGTTGCCATGGTCTCTCTCTGTCTCACTGTACCTTCTAAAACCTTTATGTGTGATTCATCTACTTGCCTTCTGAGTCCATGCATGGTTCCATGATCTAGATTTTTCCACAACTTAGCAGAGTGCTGATGTACTTGTCCTATTTGTGACCAACTTTGTGAAGTGTCAAAAAATATGTAAATCTTTTAAGTCATCTTTTTATTGAATTAATATAATGGCAGAATTCTTCCAGGTTCGAGGAACTGATTATGCAGGCACAACGTTCCTAGAGCCTTGAAGAAAACCACCATTATGTTGAATCACAAAAACAGGCAACATAAAAGATTTTGAAATTTAAACCAAATTAGTACTTTTAAAAAACTTAAATGGCCTTACCTGGGTTAAGTGTTCTTGTATTTAAATTACTTCAGCTGAGACAACCCAGCCCTCATTATCTCGTCCACAATAAGAAGGTTGCGGGCAATGACAGAGCTGGGGGAAGAAACACTTAACTGTATTTTCCCAGTCAATTACAATATGACAAATATGAAAGTAAAAACCTTTAAATGTATACTCAGTAGAAAAATTATACTAATGCATCAATATCAATAACATAATAAATATAAACAGTATCCAATACAAAATTTACATTACTACAGTATAACCAACTGCCATAAGTACTTACCAAGCATCAAGCATGTGCCTCTTGACACAGTAATTATCAAATATGCCAATATCAACTGGGTTCAGAGCTTCCCCAGTAGAGATATCCAGCCCGACTGGGGTACCATTGCTATTCTTGAATTCCTCTCTCAGCTTCACCAGGCTATCCATTGGGTCACATCCACTGTTACTGGCTGGAAGGGAAGAAAAATGTTTCATGCAATGTACTCTGTTATTGTGCACAGTATGTGTAAGAATCATAAAAATGCTAACAGGCTTATGACTGAACATTTCACATTCTAAATACTATTCACATAATACATCCTCATTGCCCTCACAACAAATTACTTTCCTGGATGTACTTACCAAGAGTCTTGGGGATTACTAGAAGAGCATCAGCAAATGCTCGCACACCATACCGTGCCCGACCCTTCACCTCACTTTCATACTTCATGAGAGCATCATAGGCAGCAACCTGTGACAAAGCAGAAACAGCTCAATAAAACTTATAGGCAATGAACAGAACTTTGTGTGTTTATATAATTTTTTTTTTTTTTACATCAGAGGGTGCAGCCAAGGCCAAAAAATAAAATAATGGGGAAAAAAGACCCCAAAATGAAAAGTGATAAGAGAATTCCAAAATTATATTCAGATAGTTTGAGGTGCATTGATACTCCCCTCTTGAAGGTGGAAATACAACCTCTTTCTCTCTGTCACTACAAAAACAAAACCTGCACAGTGGTAGAATATTCACTGGACAAATTACAAGTTTTTGCAGAGGATTCTCACCTCAAAGGCACCAGCTCCAGGCACAAGGGATCCATCATCGATGGCATTCTTAATTGCCCTCAACCCATCCCTGATGGCATCTTTGGTCTGGGTGAGTGTGTGTTTGTAAGGGCCCTTGATCAATATGGTTACACTGTGAGGGTTCTTCAGATCTTCTACAAAAGTGTACTTCGTTTCCCCCTGAAAAGACAAAATTCACCATCACGAACTTGTCACAGAATGGTGCAAGCAACTTATACATAAAACTTTATGCCAAAGCAAGCTCATCTGAGCTTTCTCAAGGGGATGGCTATGGCATGCAATCCAAAATACCCCTGGATATGTTCATACACACTCCTTTTTGGATGGTTAACAAAATGAAGACCAGCATACAACACAGAAACACTCACTAAAACATGCTCATACACGCTGCCAGCATATCCCAGACAGTCTGGTGTGAAATCATCAAAGCTGTTCATGGCCATCCCTCCGCAGGCCAGGGCGAGCCTCTCCATGTTGCGGCGCTTGGCCCTCCTCAGACCAATGATGTTTTCTTTGGCCAACATGTCCAGAGACATGGGATCAATGCCCTTCTGGTTGATCACAACAAACATGTCATTGTTTCCAGCACAAACCTTCCTCTTGAGTTCTATAACTTTCTTCACTCTGAAAAATTGTTAAATGTAAAATATGTGATATACGAGGTTGACACATGGAAATCCTTTTCAATTAAGTATATGACTAAGGCAATTAATGAAAGTATTCCTCTTGTAAAGTAACCACAATACTGCAGTGACATGAGCATATACATCCTTTGTTGCTTTGTACAACTTTACAATTCAGTAAAAAAATTAAAATAAATAAATAAAAAATAAAGTATGATCTACCTATACCTTGAAGTGGTCCCTAGAAGATACCCTGTTCAGCACTATTTTACTATATCAATATACACCAAGAGATAATCTCATCATCATCATCATCATCATTTCATCGACGTCTGCTCCTAGGAGCTCCCACCAGGGGATGGCCACGGCAGAAGAGCTTCCACCTTTCTCTATCCAGACACTCCCTCCTTGCCTGCTCAAAGTTTCTCAAAGATCTTTCCCCCTCTCCCTAACGTACTCTTGCACCCTATCCCTCCATTTCACTGGAGGTCGTCCTCTACCATTCCCTCTCTATCTCACTCACATACACCCTTCTGGTCATCTTACTCTCCTCCATTCGCTCCATGTGGCCAGACCACTTTAAAGTCTGTCGCTTCACTTCTTCCACCACTCCACACTTCTTCCCTTCACCCCTGTGACACATTCCAAAATGCTCGTACACACTTTCATTAGCCACTCATTCCATCCATTCTACTCACACCACAAGCACTCCTCAAATAACTCATTTCCATTGCCTGCACTCTAGACCTCTGACTCATTCCAGGCCCGTTTCACTTGCATATGTGAGGGTTGGTACTATTATTGTATTTCTCAAATCCCTCTTTACCTCCATGCTCACACTTCTGCCATTCATGATTTGTCCCAAAGACCCTACCACCCTTCTTCCTTACAATGCCCTTTCTATTATCTCTCCCTCTGTACCACCATGCTTACACATAACTGATCCAAGGTACTTAAACTCATTGACCTCCTCCATTCAAAATTATTTTGCATTCTTTTTCACATTTAATTCCCACTCTATATGGGCATACAAAATCTACAACCTCACTTCTACTTCGCTCACAAACCATCACTTTACTTTTGTTGACATTTACTTTCAGCATTCTCCTGTTACAGACATTATCAAAAACACTGACCAAATTTTGTAGGTCACTTTCATTTTCTGCAATGAGCACCGTGTCATCAGCAAACAGTATCGAATTCAGTACCCACTTCCTTCCCTCATCGAAGTCTTACTCCAACTTCTCCAACTTTGCCTAATTTCTCTAATAACACCAATCTATATTCACTAAAGGAAAACATCCACCATGTGATGGTTTGTATTGATCATAAACAACACATCTGGAGAACATAAAACCTGTCATAAAAGAAAGTCCATCTTCCCTGCATATTACACATAACTTGGTCAATGAGCAGAATATACCATGTATCTTGTATCCTTTACCCAATGCACAAAACTGTAAGTCATTATAAAAACTATCCCGTTACGATAGCATCTATCAAAGCAAGGTTCTTCTCCAATATGAAGTATTTACAACCTACCGTTCTTCAATGAATTCCCTCTCTGCAGTAACCAACTTCTCCCTCTCCTCTGCAGACTTGTAGAAGAAACCAGAGTTCACTTCAGTCTTCTCATATTCCATCGACACATTGCAGGTGAGAATGTGGGCGTTGGTGGCACGTTTGGGCATGTCAGGGTGTCGTCCACCATGATCTAACACAAGACCCTTCACCAGCTGGGTGTCCAGTTCTGTCTTGTGCTGTATAAAAAAAAAAAAAAAAAAAAAAAAAAAAAAAGTCTGAACATAAATCTATTAAATATCATTGATTTAACACAGTATCCTAAATTAAGGGAGCACTCTCATTTTACAGTATGTTCCATCTAAAGTTATTCATGTGTTTCCTACACCATTACAAACTCCTTTCTACTAATATCTTGGATGTACCTAAGAGAGAAAGAGAGAGAGAGCGATCGTGTGTGGGCCTGAGAATGTGTGTTTGTGACTGTGTGTCGTGTGATGATGTGTGTATGTACGTATTAGTATATATAAATAATATAGGCTATACATGCATTATACATGTCTGTGTAATGTGAATGTACGATAGTTTGGTCCCCGTCCCGCATAATGGTAACACACAACATGTCTAGCTGAAACTCGTCATAAAACTTTAAAATTACAAAATGCAGTATTGTGCAACAAAAACAGCTGCCATCTGGCAATAATTGGTGCTATATAGTGAATTACCAAATTCCTGAACACATCCGCATCCGCAGTTTGGTAGAAACTGACATCTGCGTCCGCATCCGCAAAATATGTGAATATGACATCCGCAGATCTCTGAAATCTGACATCCGATACATCTTTAACACACACACACACACACATCTTCCATTGAAAGGTTCTCTGCTTTTCGAATGAGTTGATTAATCATCTTCCTCCTTTCCAGATAAGGCTTGTTCACCTGCGCATTTTAATATGGTAGTCGGGTTGGTTTGAATGCCTTGTCGAATATCATTCTGCATCTAAATATAACCTCCAGACTGCCTTAATGAAAACGTACAACTCTTATTTAAAGTCAGAGAGAGAGAGAGAGATAGGAAAAGAAAAGCACCCACTGTTGGTAAAACAAAACCCTTCTAATGAAATGGCATTTCTGATGATCCCCAGCAGTGAGGTGTACTTGAACACACTGGCAAAGTTGCAAGGGTGTGGACCTAAGTCAAAGCGGTTGCGAACATTTTTTTTTTTTTCTTTTCAAGTTGGTTAACCATTCTTGCTGTGCATTATCACATTGAGGTGGTCAATAACCTCCACCAAAATCGTAGATTTGAGACTCTGTGAGTGGTTGTGGTCCTAAGCGGATGTATCACCTTAAGCCACTTTCAGCATTCTTTCAAATAACATTATAAGATTAAGACAAACCTGCATATCCATGATTTCAACCATGTGCAAATCCAGTGGCTTTCCATCCTCCTTGATGGCCAGGATTGCATCCACGCACACTTCCGTCAGCTTGTCTGCCATGTCAGAATGAACCTTTGTGCGGAGGGCGGTGCGGGCCACTTGGCAGAGACGTTCACGGGACATCTCTTCAGTGATTTTAACCTTGTCCAGCACTTCCTGAGCCTTCACCTGGTGCAAAAGAGATTTATATAAGTTAACAGCTTCCATAGTCTTTTAAAATCAATGTGATCAAGGGCTTTAACATAGTTTTTTTTTTATGGAGTTGAAAAAGTTAAATCTTGTGGCATTGAGGACACCTACACTAACTTTAAGTAAAATGTCCATAACTGACAGAATATTTACCTTGGCCAAATCAAATCCTTCAGCAATAAGTCTGGGGTGCAGGCCTTCTTGTATCTGGATTTCTGCCTGTTTAAGCATCTCACCGATAAGCAGAACAGTTGAGGTAGTGCCATCCCCAATGACGTCATCTTGGGCTGTGCAGGCCTTGGCAATCATGCTGGCAGTAGGGTGTTGAATTTGCTGGAAGATTGAGTATTCAATTGTACATTTACTGAAGTGGACAGTTTTATTGTGTAAGCATGGAGCTAGAGTTATGGGAGAGAGGAGTGAAGAGCAGGTAGGTGACAGGTGCTTAGAAAAGTTATAAAATGAAGAAGAGTGAGCATGGGGGTAAAAGGGGTATTAGAAATAGTAGTATCACTATCCTCCCAACTCTATGTAGTTTATGCATCACAGACATGGACATACAGTAATCACGAATACCCGCAGAGGATATTAGCTGAATAGGAGCCATTAAGAGGTGGATTTGGTATGTCACAATGGGATGGAGAAAGTACCGTATGTAGGAGGGATTTGGTATGGGTTTAACAAGAAAGGGTGTGAATTGTAGCGTGGTTATATGGGTGAAGCATGGTGCTTTGAAATAGTTCGGACATGTGACGAGAATAAATAAGGATGACATTGAGCACATGAGGGCAAGAGTGAGGGATGGGGTGGTAGGGGGAGACCAGTGAAATGCATTAATAGAGTGGCTGAGAACTGGAGAGTGAGAGTTGATGGGCGAGGGATTGAGTGTGCTGAGAGGCAGTGCTGGAACATGGAAGACTGGAGACATTGCTGTGGCCATCCCCTAGAGAGAGCTTTTATTAATGGTCATAACCAAATGTCATGACCAACTTTTTTTCTTTTTTTTTTAATTCAAAGCCTGAAGCACTGGGGGCCTGGTGGTTGGCCTGAGCTTGTCTTGGTGCAGGGAAGTTTTTATAGTGGCGCCATATTTTCTTGGCTCATGCTGCCCCCCGGAGCTCTTTCTTGAATGACTTGGACGGTTCTTCTAGACTCTAGAGTCCGGGTTGATAGGTGGTCTTCAGGACAGCATGTGGGTAATCTTAAGCCACTCAGTGGTGACTGAAAAATCCCAGGTGGTAACGGCGGATTCGAACCTGCGTCGTCCAGAATGCAGTGAATGTGGGGCCCGCACGCTAACCACACCGCCACCGCCTCCCCATTATGTCATATGTTGACATATTTTATCAAAGAATTTGATAATAGCTTCCGTCACAGATAACTCTTAAAATTAAAGATTAAAAGAGGATTCAAGACACCTCTCCCTCTGAATGGAAAGTTGGAAAGTTTCGTTTAGTCGGCGCAACATCTGTGGTCATATGCCGCAGAGAGACAGAAGGGGAAGGAATTACAGAAGAGAACAGATCCCAGGAGACAGGACACAACCCCCGATTAATGCCTGGTACCCATTCACTGCTGGGTGGACAGGGGCGTAGGGTATCGGAAAAGCCGCCCAAACTTTTCAACTCCACCCGGGAATCGAACCCAGGCTCTCTCGGTTGTGAGCCGAGTGTGCTAACCACTGCACCACGAAGCCCCCACTCCCTCTGAATGATTTATGTGGGAACAACATATTGTAATATTAAATATACAAATCTTAATGATTTTTCTCACTAAGTAATGAAAGATGGGGGTGTGAGAAAGACATGGTAGGAAAATATATGGTAAGAAATATATGTTCTAGGGTTAGTTTGTGACCTCACCATCCACTCACCATTTCATGGAGGAGAATGTTTCCATCTTTGGTAATCTTGATGTCCCCGGCACCTGACACGAGCCTAAAAAAAAAAAAAATAGTAATAATAATAATCAGGATGAGACTACCTGCCATCAGTCCTTCCACACACTTCACCTGTAATTATTTATATCCTAGCAAGAGATGGGAAAAAAATAAGGAGACCAAATATAGTCTCAAGTGAACTGTAGCTGTCACGAATTGTCATCTTAAAATACGAACTCACACCCACTCCAAGGCAATTAAACATCCATCAACAACCTAATTACACTCTAAATTACCTTAAAAATTGCAAATAATCAATACACATGCAAGAATTAAAATCATGGCAGCGATACAAAGAATATAATAAAAAATACCAAATATAGTCTTACGAGTTGTCATCCTTAAACACGAACTCACGCCCACATCAAGGCACCTAATCACTCTAAATT
The DNA here is from genome assembly GCF_024679095.1 of Eriocheir sinensis. Classification (NCBI taxonomy): domain Eukaryota; kingdom Metazoa; phylum Arthropoda; class Malacostraca; order Decapoda; family Varunidae; genus Eriocheir; species Eriocheir sinensis. The sequence goes on along the minus strand of NC_066539.1, from coordinate 15,578,756 downwards.
ACCTTTAAAGTCCCAAATACTCAATAAATCCCTAGAACTTTAAGAGTAAACCCTATATAATAAAAAAGACCATATATAGTCTCCACCCAGTACGAATGTTGCTATCACGAATTGTCATCTTAAAATACAGGCCCACACCCGACATAAGGCAAATAAACACCCATAAACAACCTAATTACATTCCAAATTACCTTAAAAATCCCAAATACTCAATAAATCCCCCGTACTTTCAGAGTAAACCCTTGTGCATGAGTAATCCCGATAATCAACACCCGCCCAGCCAAACACGTGCACCTTCAACTCACATTTTCATGGTGCCTTTAGGGCCGAGGTTGGTTTTGAGGACGTCTTGGATCCCCCTGGCACCAGAAATGTTGATGGAGAGCGCCTGGGCAGCCCTGGCCACCTCGGCTTTGGGGTTGAGGGTCTTAATAGCGGCCATCCTTGTTGTCACACGTCCTGCTTCGGTCTTGTGGTGTCCGCCTGGTTGGTTCCAATACTTTCCTCTATGTTCGGTTTACTCGCTGTATCTAAGGAGTACGGTTTTATGATGTGAATTATTGATGCCATGCAGCAAAAAATAATCTGTTGAACGGAATAAATGAGGAATATGGTTCATGACGTACTCTATTTTTTCCCCGAATACTTTATGAACACTGTCATCACATGAGTCATCTTCTGGAAGAATCTTGAGAGGTAAATAAAATGAAAGTGCGGTAAATCGAAGAATGGAGAATATCTAAGGTTAATCTAGCTAACAACTGCTTCTAATATACCGAAAAAATAGCATGCAGAGTGCATAAGATATTCGTGGCGGTAGGCCTACCAGAGCCTATGAAGAATTGAACTATAAAGAAATGGATCAAAAGTCATCTTACAAGGCCTTTGACTCAATAAATAGTGTTATGTGCCACTACATTATACCCAGATGATTTGTCCCGCATGATTTTATATCCAACTAAGTGTAACTATATGTGTGTGTAGGTGTAGTTCTTGATTCTAGACTAGGTTACCCTGTTTTGAGGTGGGCTTAAGAGAACCCTCCAGACACAAGGGCTAACTCGTCAAGTATCAACCAGTCGAGCAAACAAAAACTTCATATCTGGATCTGGATCTGGACGATACTGCGCAGGGCACCCGTACAGGTGCATAACACGCATATTTGATATAAAAAATCGTCCATTATTCCGTGAGACTGAATTGAGACCTATTACCTGCATAGTCCGTGAACACCAACTCCGGCTTTACGGCCACGCTACCCAGAAGGCGACCCTGAACACTGTTTTGTTTATGTAACAGACAATTCAAGTGTCTTCAAGAAGGCCAAGCCCCAAGGTGACATCCACAAAGTTCGTGGCTTGAACAAATTGATGGTTTCTTGAAATGCCCAATGGGAACCCGGGGATAGGAATCGCCACACCTTATTCGATCCAGACGACCGTATTTACCTTTCTCAGATTTTCACAAAATTGCAACCCGGAACAAACCAAATAGCCTGTCCTGTTCCTCCATACCATTCCTGATTTGCTCCTCTTTTTCTTTCGTTTTCCTTTTTTTAAGATTTATCCCCATCATCACTCAGGGAACAAGGGGCGTGTCCGAATGTTCCGAAGAGGGAGATTGTTCCCCTACAGGGAAGGAGGAACGCCTTGCAAGGTTGCCAGTGTCCGTAGCAGACAGCAGACCGACACCGACAGCTACCGAAACTGCGCTTGACCAAGGTCTGTTGACGAGGACTGGCGTGTCTCTGTCGTTTTCCTTAACCCAGCTACCATTTCTGCTATCAGTTCGACGCAGGATATGACCTTTCCAAGTCTACTTCTTATCATTAATGCCGTGGGGGTTTCTCCACTTCTCAAAGCACATGAGTGATCCAGATTCTTTTATTTTTTTTATTTTTTATTTTTTACAGAACATTCCACCCGGGATTCGAACCTGTATCCCCAAGGCGGAAGGCTGACACTACAGGCACATGCAATAGCGTGGCGCGGTCACTGTGGCTTATGACTTTTTGGAGTCTTTTCCTGTGTCATGTCTCTAAAATATCTTCAACCTTTGTTATCTAATCATGATGCTCGCTTCCTGTCGCCCCGTGTTATACTCAGCATTTTACTCTCTATTCCACTTCGTCCGTTTCTTAGCTTTATGAAAATATTTTGTAAGGCGCCAAGTACGAGTATATATGTGAGCCGTATGTTAGAACAGGCAGGATCAAAGTCTAATTTGGGCAGAATATACAGCGATTGTTTACCATTCTTCTGATGGGGAATGGCAGGTTGTTATTCATGACATTACGATGTTCACCAAAAGTACTCGATCCATCCCTTTTCATTCTCTTTGTAATTTCTTTAGTCGTGGTCTGGGTTTGCACAAAATGTTTGTTCTTGACATAGATAATCATAATGTTTCTTTCTCTTCTTTCTCGTGTTTCATTCCCGAGCATTATTTACTGTCCTATCAACTGTTAAGTCATCACTTTGCTTTTCTTATTCATTTTCGGACTATACTTCATATTCTTTCTGTGAACTTCTTCCACCATTCAGTAGGTTTTCTTCACTAATATGTAAGACTGTCATATGTGAATAGAAGGTTACTAAGGTGTTTACCGTCTATCTTGACTCCTGTGTCATTCCACTCTAATTTTCTAAATATTTATAAAAAGGACGTGATTTATATATATATATATATATATATATATTGTGCCGCCTTGCCTAACACCTCCCTTAAGGTTAAAGATAAATTTTCTCGCTTTTTTTGCGAATTTTTGCGGTTGCCGCGCTTCCTTCAAATATATTTTCCAACATCTTTAAGTATAGCCTGCGGGTGATCCACGTCCTGCCTCCTGAGTGCCAGCATGACTGATGGGAAGCCCCTGCTCGGCGGGATCACAGCAGAACTTGAACTTGAAATAATAATAATAATAATAATAATAATAATAATAATAATAATAATAATAATAATAATAATAATAATAATAATAATAATAATAATAATAATAATAATGAAAATAATTATAATTACAATTCATTTATTTGGTCTCGGCAGCCTTTAGGCTGAAAAATTTATATATTATAGATTATTAAACAACATGAAAAGCAAAAACAATGAGAGGGGACTGGGGGTGAAGTAGACGATGGGCACGAGATGGAGTGGGGACAAGGGGATAGTGGAAGGCGTGGTGGAAGGGGTTGTTGGGGAGAGGTGGGGGATTACTCTTAGGTGACACTGATTCACCATATACGGAGGGACCAAGCGACACACACACACACACACACATACACACACACACACACAGATAGTATGAAGAAAGAAATACATCATCCTCATGAGGCAATACGTGCTATAATAAAGGTAGGTTTTATTTTTCCTGTTTCCCCCATAAATGTTCACACACCAGTCTGTAAACGATACCAGCTTCGCTATGCAACAAGTAATGATCTCACCAGATTGTAATGCATTACTTTTCCGTATACATGCAGGCTGTTACATATCTGTACTTCACAAGTCACAGACTCATCAGTCATCAGTGACCCGGCCGCCACTCCTCACTAGCTAGAATCAAGTGAGTGTTTTCATCCATCTTCATGAACCAAATTATTGATCATTCAACACCTACCGAGTGTATGGAAATCAGCTAATTTGGGTTTCTGACTAGCAATGACGTAAGGTATGCTGGACCCTCCGAAGGTGCTATATTGACACTTGTTCTATAAGCCACTGAGAAAAGTACACCATGTTCGTATAGACGGTGGGGCGGAAGGGCCTGGAGCAGCCGAACTGCCAGGACACCACCCCGCCGAGGAAGGGCTTGGCGTTGGAGTAGCAAGTGAGGGGACTGCCGGAGTCACTTTCGCAGGCACCAATGCCACCCTCCTCGTACCCGGCACAAACCATGTGTTCAGTGACATAAAAAACGGTCTCTAAAGTGTTGGCACAGTCGTCGTTGGACCAGATTGGCACTGATGCCTTGTATGGGACGTCCATGTCCTCTCCTCCCTCCGTCTTTGGTCCCCAGCCCGCCACCATGCACTCCCCCTCCAGGGTCTTGCCCTCCGGAGGCAGCCCGATGGGCTGCACGTACTCGTTAAAGTTGAGGTTCTTCGTCAGCTTGATGATGGCGATGTCATTCTCGTACGTTTGCGTGTTATAGCCCGGGTGCAGGATGATGTCCTTCACCTCCATGACCTGCTCGTTTCCTTCTGTCACGCTGCGCTGGTGCTCGCCGGCCACCACCTCCATCTGCAAGGACCAAACCAGTGAGACAGCATGCCGCTGACCCAGTGGCAGCGGCTCGTCGTAAGATGCCCATGCAGAGAAGTCGAATATTAGCTCCGGGAGATTATAGAGTGTAGTGTGCGTATTAAGAAGCCAAACATTGCGTTGAAATAAAATCTTTGGCATTATGATCATCCCGCGGTATTCACTACGGATCCTCCTGTCTATTTTAAGATAGTTGACTCAAGATAACAACCAGTCAGTCAATCTCCCAGAAGATAACCACGTCGTTGGAGAGCATAAAGCCTGCAACTTCCTGTAAGAGCTTATATGTCACCAGAGGAAAATTTTATGTATGAATCCTTCTCTCTGCAAGAATCAGCAAATTGTATGAAAGGAAATGCAAATTCAGACGTGAAAAATGATAGCTCAGTGCGCACGTTTGATCAGTAGAAGTCAAATGAGTATATAAATATGTCAAGGAAAATGGACTAAGCAACCCGGACTAGTTGTAATGTCTTTAGCTTTCTGTCTGTGATGCTTTTTTTTTGTTAGTCCATGTACGAAAATGACGTCTGGCTCGTTATTGCGTCACAGTCAATGTGGCGGCGGTGATCCGTCTGTTTACCGGCGATGATACAGGAAAGGACGCTTGTGCAAGCCAGCAATGGAGGCTTCAACATGGCTTCCAATGGCCTTGAACTTTGACACAGTCGAATTTAGTGAGACACAACATCTGTAGAGAGCAAGACTATCATATGTACCAAAAGTCAAACCTCTATGGACACTATCATTGATTCGTAGGTACAAACGCTGCCAAATATCTTGCGTCACCATTTGCTCTGGAAGTTTTATGGTTAATTAGTGTAGGCTGTAGGGATTTTCTTCTCCCTCTTATCTAAAGACACTCACGTTTCATTTTGTCTGTCCTTGACCCAAGCTCATTGTTAAGGTGATGATTCGTTGGGGGTTTTGTTCAAATGTCTCCGTTTTGACATAATTAATTATAACAGTTTTGACAGTTCTGACATAATTAATTAATTTAACGGAACACTATCTGTAAATCAGTCAATCTGTCTATCTATCTGTCGATCTATCTATTATATACAATTGATTAACCTGATTAAATAGTTACTCCATTCATCATCTTATTCTTATGTATCTATTTTCTGTAGACGATATGTATTTTTTTCCCTTATTCTAGTGCTTGAAATGGCCGGAAAACTTTGGAGCAAGCATTGTCAGATCTAATTACAGAAAAAAACACTGAAACACAAGCACTACAAGGCTGGTTACCCCGAAGTAGTCCTTGGTGAAGGAGCTGACGCAGTGAGCGGCGGTGATGACGGTGCTGGCGTCGTAGATGGCGCCGCCGCAGTAGTGTCGGGGCTGGGTGGGCGTCCAGCGCACGTCCTGCAGGCTTACCATGTAGGGCACCTCCCCTAGCTCAACCTCCTCCCCGCCCACAACGAGCACCTCCGCCGAGGCTGTGGTCAGGTTCGAGCTCTGGGAAAGCCGCGCCACCAAGGACAGAGATGACGCCCCTACGTTCGCCAAAGGGAAATAAGCGTGGTGTAAGCGAAGATATATAATAATACCCCTTAGACTTATACACATTATACGTTACACGATTTTCGCACTAAAAAATATGTAGCAGGCGTGATTGCTTTATTAGCTGAAAGCAAACAAAACAACAACAACAAAAAAAAAAAAACTCTGGGCTTCTGGTGTGATAAACAAAGTGAAGGGACCGTTTGTGTTTATGAGTCAGACGGGGGTCGCTGCCCCAAGCATGCACAAGTGACGCACTATGTAGAATATTTTGCGTATATTTATTCACACGTTAAAGTAACTGTGCCTGGTATTCTTGGTGAGAGAGTGTAATTGACTTACGTTGTGTGAATATTGTTACACCTTAATAATGACCCAAATTTAGGGATAACTACCATGCACGTCACCTCTACTTGTAGGAATATAAAACAAATCTGCTCCAACGTTAAATTACGCTGAGAAAGTATGCTGATATTCAACTAAATATGTTATCAAGGCACATTCAGTATGACATAAAGAGGGTGAACACCAACCTTCTATGGCAACGACGGCGAGGAAGCCGAAGACGACAGCTCGAGACACCAACATCGTGACGGCGACTGCCTATACAGTGGTGTGCTGATGTTTGTGCCACGCTTATATACCCCGGCCTGGGCACGTTGCTGGCAAGCGATGTGTTTCACCTTAATACTTATCCAATCTGACTTGCTTCATCAATTTTGTATTTTCCCAAGAAACTTTTGTGTCCATTCATTAAGCTCTCTTCCATTGCTACATGGGTAAGTTATCTTCAATATTTTTGTTTGTTTACCTTTTGTGGCATGAAAATTGATATATAAAATAGGTGTCCCTTTAGCAAAACCTATACTTTCCCAGGGGAAATACGCAAGTAGCTAACAGCTTTATGGGTTGTGTGTGTGGCATATCCTTCTTTGTTTTAGAATTCGGATGCTAAGGAAACTGTGTTCTAGGTATAACTAATACTCTCTGAGCCTATTTTTTTTTTTTTAATATTTATTTATTTATTTATTTATTTTTTATGCCTGTGTACATTTTGACGCCTGTGTACAACCCCTTTATTTTCTTGTATTTCTTCGGATAGAGGTGACAGGAACCTCCCTTTTTTTTTTAACAACACTGAAACTGGTGAGTAAGTCAGATTGCAAACACTGCCGAGCGTTGTCTCGCCGGCATGATTTCTTCTTTTTTTTTTTCGGTTTGATTTGAAAATCCAAAAGGTCATCGTGCATTCATTAAAAAGAGCAGAAAAAACACTATTACAGGAAAATAATCTCAACTAAGTTAAATCTCTGACTGCCTTGTTTGTTTCATAAATTTTGTGTAATAAATGTCAGAGATAACACTTTGAAGGCTTCTACCGAGGGATTGTCAAGCTGTGAACGCTGATGTAAACAAGAGATAATAAATGTCACTTGAAGACGAGCAGGGAAGCAATCAACACGCAATCACAAACTGAAGAAATAAAAAATAGGAAAAAGGATGAAGGGATCTCTAAGAATCTATAGGCTCTGTGGTGAGTATTAATAGAATGCTGCGATAATCCACTGTGAATTTGCTAACACACACACACACACACACACACACACACACACACACACACACACGAATCAGCAGCACGAGCCAGGCAGGTGACCAAACAATCTCCCGTCTTATGAGAGAGACAAAAAAAGAAATAATTAAACATTTTGAAATTTTATCTTAATCTGCAGGGGATCATCCCAAGGCCGTAGATAAACATAACCTTACCGAGGAGTCTATACTTACCCTTTAGTTATCTTGCTTGAGTGATGATAAGGTGTTTGTTGACGGCGCGGAATCACGATAGAATGAAGAAAGTCGGACGCAATCAACCGCTAGCAAAAAAGAAGGGATAATAATAATAATAAAAATAATAATAATGATAATAATAATAATAATGATAATAATAGTAGCAGTAGTAGTATGATAATGATGAGGGTCAACCTAACCTAACCTAACCTAACCTAACCTAACGTATCGGCACTTCAGTTCACCTGTTTGCAAAGCCTCTCGTGGAAGTTGCTGGAATTTTCATGGACTATTTTGCGATCCTAGTGATAGTTTTACACTGCTTATTGAACAGGAAAAACACCCATGAAAGCTCGGTTGTCTTCTCTGTGACCTTGGGAAATAGTTTAAAAGGGAGCTCGGTACGTTTAATGATATGGACCAATGTCTCACCCAGACCTCTAGAGCTTGTTTATTTCGCCTCCTACAGGGGTCAGTGCAGGTGTAATGGTACGAATTTTTTTATGTCTGTAATCTATTTTCACCTCTGAAATACCAGCAGTGTAAGGTCAGGAAATTTTAAATGTATTACTACTAATGAACACCAGTGTGATGACGTGAGCTTTCCTGTCAAATTCCTACCGATGAAATACTACCAACATAATTACAAAAACTTTTATGTGTATTTAATAATGAAAAATTAAAGTACTTACATCGGGGATTGATAAAGCAAGATGCCACCAGTTCGAGGTCTGTATTATATTCGTAAAGCTTTCATACTCAGAGATTAGTTTTTAGAACTGACTGACTGAAATTACAGACCACTACCGGAGAAAAACACTGATAAGTGAATTCATAAGGGGTAGCGATAAGTTCATATGTTCATATAACTGGCCGAAAACTGATTAGTTTGGTCTGAAAGGGAAGCTGCGTGTTCGTAATTAACTTAACACACCTTGCGGGTCACTTAACTACGCATTATCCGTTTGTTTACACTTTACCTGACTCTCCAAGAGGATATTTTAAGAAAGGCGTTAGGTTCGGCCTCTTTGTGAGGATATAATTAGTATTATTTTTTATTACTCCAGAGGGATTTCCACGTAGTAGAGGAGGAGGTGGTAATATGGACCACTTTTATATTTCAGGCGGAAACACCGATTGTAAAGGAAAAAAATTGCATCAACAACTGTCATAAGTATTGGCAAATTTTATCCTCTGAACACATTCAGAGTTATAGTGAGAAAAAACTGAATCATTCAAATGCTACAGGGGGAATATCTACTGAAGGGTTAAAATCGCACATCTCACTGTAATGGGCATGCAGCCCGTCTGTCTAAAATTTATTATAAATCATTTTAAAACTCTGGTCAATCTGTTCGTCGCTGTGGCTATAAGATGTTGGGGCATACGCTTTATTTATCAGCTTGTATCTTTCAATGAATTGAAGTGTTGCTGATACCACGCGCCTATCTGCTCTAAAGATTTAGACCATATTTCTTTTCTAGACCCTCTGGGAGTTCCCGATTGCTACCCTCGGGCTTGCTTCACCAGTATAAAACAAACACTCTCTTTTTGAACTTGTTCCTGCTCCTCACCAAGCCTCTTCATTCCAATGAGCGCTATAGGATCCCATTTGATATACAGCATACAATCCTTGAGCACTAACAAACCAGCTACCGTTCTCAATGTCTCAGCTTCTAACCACGATAGCTGCCTGTCCATTACTCCGGATATCCTTTGCGCCGCCTTGTTCCAGTGCCTATCCTGTGCCTAACCCTGCTTGTTGGTGGCACTGATTGGGAGCCCTTTTCGTCAGGCTACTGCTAATACAAACAGGTAATAATAATAATGGGTCCTAATAATTTTCCCGCCATTGTCTGTCCTTGCCCTACTGAAGAGGAACAGCTAGACACAACTCAAAGGTCCCGGGTCTGCTGCCTGGGTAAGTCTGCTGATATCTCACGGCTTTGACGTCATAATTATCTGCGCTGCATTTTGTGACCTAGACTGCCAAGTAAATCGTTGTCAGATGGAATAATATGTGTATTGCCTTCATTGCCATATGTAGGCTAAATGCGCGTCTACCCTACGTGCATATGCATAAAGATATTGAGTGACTGGTTTATGTCATGTATTATTTTTAGTACTCGTCATGTGAGAGTGTACCCCAGCCATGCAGTAACCTTCGCAAATAAGTTGTGATAAGTTGTTGTATTGCCAAAAGCTAGGCCAGTATAACAGTTACCTATGTAAAAATTCCGTAACCTTAATTATAACTCAACATGCACGTATTGTCGTAGGTATAGAACAAAGGAGAAGGGAGGAACCTGCCATCCCAACCCCCAGGCAGTACATAGTATGACTGTACAATTACTGATATATATGTAGGTAGCATCATATTTATATCAATGAATTTCCCGTGGTTCCCTTTAGGCCCGGCCTCGCTAAATACGATGTAAACACGAGCGTGGTGGAGGCTGCTGCTGGCCCCTCACGTGCAGGTCTGCGTTGCCCCGACCCACACGGAGAGATGGACGTCAACAGGACCAGCGGGGACAAGGAGGAGGATGAGGAGGAAGAGAGTGTGAAGGTGTTGAGCGAGGCGCGCCACTTGGAGGCCATCACGGCGCCCAACACGGCAGCCCATTCCTGGAGACTGAAGGAGCGGGTGAGGGCTGGGTGTCTGGGTGTGCTTGGCGGGGGCGGGTCGGGAGGCAGGCGGTGGGACGCGGGGCACGGCGCACCCTGCATCTAGACCTGGGTGTGCTGCTGCCGGGGGTCGGAGGGGTTGACACGCCCACTGATGAACACAAGGGAATAAACAAGTCTTGCCCAAAACCTTCTTGAAGCAAAGCTATACTGATGCGTGTAGGTACTCAATGAGCATACAAGGAAGACTGTTGATGATTTTGGTATTATTAGGCATTTTTACAGCTGAATGTGATTGTTACGTGCAATATTGTCTTCTGCGCATGAACAACTTAGCAACTCGTTGAATCTATTGTAGTTATATGACTCACAAAATCTTTTAATTTTAAATAGCTTTTTAAAAAGCTGTAGAAATATTTGTCGGGTATCCACTGAGTGGTGTTGCTAAGCATTTCTGTAATGTTGAGGTTTACCTGTGTGTTGCATTCAGCATTATGATTAACATGGCAGTGATACAGTTTTAGTGTTTCTAAGGTAGCTTCCACCCTAGATGAGTTCTTTTTCCTTATGGTGTGAGACTGTCTTGTGTGCAACTAAACCTACAAACAATACTAGTATAAACCTCAAGAATGCTGGCAAAACTCATGAAAATTTGTATTTACCTTACTGTTCTATGTGTTGAGAACTACCTGGGTGTAAGTGTTCTTTTGCTGGAAGGAGCTGGGAGCTCATTGTGAAAGTTATTTTTTCAGAAGAAAGCTGAATTAGGGATTCATTTTAAATCTAAATATTGTCAGTGCCCAAAATGAAGACCTTGAAATAGGACCCAGTGTACAAACATGAAAGTAAATGCAAGCATACCTAAAATACAAGGTTTAGATTAAGAACTATATATGTTTTGATGCTGAAGGCAAGTTGATTCAAAGAAATGATTTTCTGTATTATAATGTGCAGAGCACATCAGTCAAAAATTGAAGTGAGAACAGGCTAGAGTTTGTTAGTCAAGTTTACATAATAATATGAGTAGCATTGTGAGGTGCTCCAAAGAATATGTAGTATATATACTTAGCACAGTTATTCTCCTTCATGATGGTACAGTTGTGGTTTTACGTTTATCAGTGAGTTTCCGTTTATAATTTCTCAATCCATTTATTGTTCTTCAGATGAAGACGGTGAGTGTGGCTTTGGTGCTGTGCCTCAACATTCCTGTGGATCCACCAGATGTTGTCAAGACTCAGCCATGTGCACGCTTGGAGGCTTGGATCGGTGAGTCACTTCTTTAATAATTTCCTGCACCGTTGACATCAGTCAGTCTTTGGTTTTATCATTTGAACATTATTACGAACATTGCTTTCTTCATATGAAGCTTTTCATTCTAAGGTATTCAATACAGCTCAAGATTTAGTTAACTACCATGAACAGTATCTTTTATTGCAATTCTGAAGATCATGCAGGGACAGTGCAATACTTTTATTCAAGTTGTATAAATTATTATTTTCTTTTAGTCATCATAACTTTCAGACTCAAGTTCACTTTTTAGGAATTATTTTCTGTTGTGTAATTTTGTCATAAGATCATTGTGCTAAGGTACTTTGTACTACATTTGAAGTGGATTTTTCATTTTCAGAGGTAATAATTTGTATTTTGTATGTATCTTATTTCTATAATTATATACTATTTATTTATTCATATATCATAAATGATGAATAGTCTTGAGTATCTTTCAATTCTTGATGATGGTTCCAGATCCACACTCCACGCCTCCAAATAAAGCCATTGAGGCAATCGGCAATAGCCTGCAGAAGGCTTATGAGCGATGGCAGCCCAGGGCACGCTACAAACAGTCCCTTGATCCCACAGTGGAGGAAGTAAAGAAACTGTGCATGTCTTTAAGAAGGAATGCCAAGGAAGAGCGTGTCCTATTTCACTACAATGGCCATGGGGTGCCTAAGCCAACAACAAATGGAGAAATTTGGGTCTTTAATAAGGTAAGGGAAAGCCTAGTACATAATGTAACATAAGAACGTAAGGAGTCTGTAAAAGTCCGGTTGGCCTATACAAGGCAGCTCCTGTAAGCCTAACCCCACCTAACTTCACTCTATCCATGAATTTGTCCATCCTCTTCTTGAATGTGTCTATGGTACGGGCACGCACGACATGACTGCCAAACCTGTTCCACTCATCCACCTCGCTGTTGGTAAACCAATTCTTGCCTACGGTATGTCTTTGTTGAATCTGAATTTATCTAGCTTAAAACTGGTGCTTCCTGTCCTGCCTGGCTCTTTTACAACCAAAACTCTATTAACATCCCCTTTATTAAAAGCTAAATTTAACCTAACAAAACCAAAACAAACATTATAGGTCTAGACTCAGAAAATTCATATATTCTAATGAGACTTTTTATACAACAAAGTGAGGTCATTCTTTGTTGATTTATACCATAAGGTGCTGGCTATCATTTATTTAAAGATACCCTAAACTTAACATAACCTAACAAAACTAAAACAAGCACTATTATAGGTCTTGACTCAGAAAATTCATATATGTGTCCTTACTAATGAGACACTCTATACAACAAAGTGAGGTTATCCTTTGTTGATTTATACCATAAGGTGCTGGCTATCATGTGTTTGAAAATACCCTAAACTTAACCTAACAAAATAAAAAAATAAACACCATAGGTCTTGACTCAGAAAATTCATATATGATTCCTTACTAATGAGACTTTCTATACAACAAAGTGAGGTCATTCTATGTTGATTTATATCATAAGGTGCTGGCTATCATGTGTTTGAAGATACCCTAAACTTAACCTAACAAAACCAAAACAAACACCATAGGTCTTGACTCAGAAAATTCATATATGCTTCCTTACTAATGAAACTTTTTACACAACAAAGTGAGGTCATTCTCTGTTGATTTATACCATAAGGTGCTGGCTATCTTGTGTTTGAAGATACCCTAAACTTAACCTAACAAAACCAAAACAAACACCATAGGTCTTGACTCAGAAAATTCATATATGCTTCCTTACTAATGAAACTTTCTACACAACAAAGTGAAGTCATTCTATGTTGATTTATATCATAAGGTGCTGGCAATCATGTGTTTGAAGATACCCTAAACTTAACCTAACAAAACCAAAACAAACACTATAAGTCTTGACCCAGAAAATTTATATATGCTTCCTTACTAATGAAACTTTTTACACAACAAAGTGAGGTCATTCTCTGTTGATTTATACCATAAGGTGCTGGCTATCATGTGTTTGAAGATACCCTAAACTTAACCTAACAAATCCAAAACAAACACTATAGGTCTTGACCCAGAAAATTCATATATGATTCCTTACTAATGAGACTTTCTATACAACAAAGTGAGGTCATTCTCTGTTGATTTATACCATAAGGTGCTGGCTATCATGTGTTTGAAGATACCCTAAACTTAACCTAACAAAACCAAAACAAACACCATAGGTCTTGACCCAGAAAATTCATATATGCTTCCTTACTAATGAGACTTTCTATACAACAAAGTAAGGTCATTCTCTGTTAATTTATACCATAAGGTGCTGGCTATCATGTGTTTGAAGATACCCTAAACTTAACCTAACAAAACCAAAACAAACACCATAGGTCTTGACCCAGAAAATTCATATATGCTTCCTTACTAATGAGACTTTCTATACAACAAAGTGAGGTCATTCTCTGTTGATTTATACCATAAGGTGCTGGCTATCTTGTGTTTGAAGATACCCTAAACTTAACCTAACAAAACCAAAACAAACACCATAGATCTTGACCCAGAAAATTCATATATGATTCCTTACTAATGAGACTTTCTATACAACAAAGTGAGGTCATTCTCTGTTGATTTATACCATAAGGTGCTGGCTATCATGTGTTTGAAGAGACCCTAAATTTAACCTAACAAAACCAAAACAAACACCATAGGTCTTGACCCAGAAAATTCATATATGCTTCCTTACTAATGAGACTTTCTATACAACAAAGTGAGGCCATTCTCTGTTGATTTATACCATAAGGTGCTGGCTATCTTGTGTTTGAAGATACCCTAAACTTAACCTAACAAAACCAAAACAAACACCATAGGTCTTGACCCAGAAAATTCATATATGCTTCCTTACTAATAAAACTTTCTATACAACAAAGTGAGGTCATTCTATGTTGATTTATACCATAAGGTGCTGGCATAAAAGAGAAGAAATTGACTTGTGAAAAAATACTTCTGATATGCCTTCAGGGACCAATTATCTTTGTAATTTCGGGATTCCTTTATCATTAGCTTCGACATTCATGAAATTTGCCATTCTCATCACTCTCTGGAATTTAACTATCAAGCTCATCAGTAAATGCTTGCAAAGATTTTGGGAGTCTGATAAAAATGTTAAAGTGAACATGCTACTTATTTTGTTGAAAGGACTAATACTACACACTGTAATATATCATTCACATACTTCATCTGCTGTGGCCATGTAATACAATACTCCATCAGCTTTCAACTCGTAGAAAATATAAGCTGGATCTGGATTTTCTGCACGTAGGGTTAAGGTTTGCTTCAGAGTAATGATTTTTTTTTTTTTTTTTTTTTTTTTTTTTTTTTTTTAAGGGAGGATGAATGGGTTAGCCACAGTAACTGTTCCTGTCCAAGTCATGATTTTACAGGAAAGCAAATATGCACAGGTATATGTTGTTTGATGTGTGTGTGGAGTATATTTGGGAGGAGAGTGTGAAATAGAGATATATTTAGTGTGCAGAATATGAAGATGATACAGGCATGAAGAAGGGATGTGTGCTAGTTGATCAAAATAACTTGTTACACATTGAAAAAAGAGATATAAAAAGACTGTCTGTGATGTGGGAAAGGAGTGGATGAACTATGACTGGGGAAATGAATACAGGAACCATGGAGAGTCAAGAACAGTAAAAGGGAAAATAGTCGCAGATACATCTTTTTACGTGATGGATGTGTTCCTAAAGAGGCTGCTTAAAGGGAATATCACATAATAAAATTTGATTTGTATAAGGTATACAGTAAGAAATTAATTGCCTCTTTGTATTGTGTTCTTCCAGAAACACAGAATTTAAACTCATGTAAAATTACACTTTTTTTGTACATAAGCTTTGAATCTCATAAAAATTTCTGCTTGCAGACTTACACACAGTATATTCCACTGTCCATCTATGAACTCCAGACATGGATGGGAGCACCTTCAATATATGTATACGATTGCTCAAATGCAGCTGTCATAGTTCGTCTTTTTGAGCAGTTTGCTGAGCAGCACGAGGAAGAATGGAGGGTAAGTATATGATTGTGTGTGCCCCCCAAAAAAGGGAGAAACCCATCAACTAATTTTTAATTCATGAGAGATATCCTCCTAAGCATGTGTCTCTCAACCCAGAAGTTGACCTTGTTCATCACACGTTGTTTCTATAAGAAACACTCCCAAGTGAAGGTGGCTTGAACAAAATATCTATCCTGTCATTAAGTACTTAGGATGGGAAAATTGTTTGGAGGGACTTTCAGGGTTGGTGTCATAGGGGGTTAGGCAACGCACCACGCAGCATATGACCATGATATTGATTGATTATTTATATATTTTTCTTTTCTGTTGCTCTCATTGGCACTCACTGATAATATCTAAATGACACATTTTCCCTCCCCTCAAAAACAGAGAGGAAACAATGGTGGTGGTAATAATACCAGCTCCAGCCCTGCCCCGCCCTCCTTTAGGCAGTGTATCCAGCTTGGAGCATGTGAGGCAAGGGAAATATTGCCGATGAATCCCGATCTGCCTGCTGATGTGTTTTCAGCCTGTCTCACTACTCCTATCAGTATGGCTGTGCGTTGGCACCTCCTCCACAATAAAGGCAAACTGTTGCAGAGGGTCAACCTTGATGATGCAGATAAGTAAGTCATGCTGTGAGGGAGATGAAGTATGTACTGATAGATGATGATGTTTTTAATCTACAGGAGGCTATGCCATAAAAAGTAAATATTAAAGATCATATATATTGACTCCTTATTATTCAATGATAATATACTTGTAGTCGGGAAATATGAAGGCTGCCAAGAAGTGGAAAAGTACTAGACATTCAATCCATTGCTTTTGTTAAGTAGACAGTGTTACTCTAATATTACATCTACCAAGATCTGCCTCATAGATGGACTGAGTTAGGTACAATGTGATACAGTGCAGTGGTTTTATTACAGGATTCCAGGGCAGCTCAGTGACCGACGCACCTTGCTGGGGGAACTCAACTGGATCTTCACAGCAATCACAGATACCATAGCCTGGAACACACTGCCCCGTGGTGAGTCCCAGGAGCAGTGATGGAGGTGCAGAGCTAGGAGTGGCCTGCTGCTTTATTACTTTATCATGACACCAGCAGCAATATTATTTTTTTTCTTGTGTTATTCCTCTAGCTCGAGAACCATTCGTGCTAGAGTGATGAATTTCAGGATGTACATGTATATTGGCCTAACTCAGATTGCTATGTGAATTCAAGGTCATAGGTCAAAGGTCATGGTCACAGTAAGAAAAAAAAATATAGTTCCTAATCATGTACTCTTAGCCATTATTATGAAACTACTGTATTATGTATAGAAGAATATTTCCCATCAATTTCATGACACATTTTTGCATACCATAAACATGAATTAATTACACAAAACTGTTCATGTAATAAGATAATGATACCAAAACAAATTGGTGTGTTCAGATTTTTTCCGGCTTATTCTGCTTTGACGATAATTCCCTCATTTTTGCTTGTACTGAATTTTGATAGAAATTCAGCATGCTTCTCTAGTCTTAATGGTAAAAATATTCATCGGCACAAAGTTATCTAGATGTTTAAAATTACTAAGAACTTGAGAGCTGTACCAAAGCAGCCTGGTGGTAGGAAGGGCGGGCATGGGCAGTTTGGATTCGTGAATATGCTAGGAAGAAAATATACAGTTAGTTATAACGAGATACAAAACCTTAAAACTGCATTTGTTTCTCTTTCAGACCTTTTTCAAAAGCTCTTCCGCCAGGACTTGTTGGTTGCAAGTCTGTTTCGTAACTTTCTCTTGGCTCAGCGAATCATGAGGTCATATGATTGCACTCCGGTGTCCTCCCCCAAGCTGCCTCCAACACACCAGGTGAAGTGCAGGCCTCTTATCAGTGAACCTGATTTAGTTTAAATTTGGGTCTTACTTTTAAAGTCATATATACTGAACTTCAGCCTTTGATTGCATAAGACCAACCTTTTTTTTTTTTATTTTTTTTTTTTACCTATTTTAATGGATTTCTATGAGGTGTTAAATGTAACATTGACAAACTCCAAAATATTTATTATATCAGGATATTATGAAACTATTAAATTTAATTTAATTCATGATTCTTTCAGCATCCCATGTGGGTTGCGTGGGACCTTGCGCTCGAGCTGTGTCTTGATCAGATGCCTCTGGTGCTCAGTACAGATGACCCCTACTCACATGTGCACTCACCCTTCTTTGAGGAGCAGCTAACTGCCTTTCAAGTGTGGCTGGACCTGGGCCATGAGCGTCGCCACTCTCCAGAGCAACTTCCTATTGTTCTCCAGGTAAAATCTTGAGTTCTTCACATTTTAGGCAGGAAAATGTATTTGAATATAGCTTAAACAAAACATTGCTTACTCAGGTTAGAATATATAAAGTACCAATAAACGTAGCATTGCACACACCAAACCTAGCTATTTCATTTTCAAAGATTTGGTTGCTAACAGTTTCAGCAGGTTGTAAGCAAACTCATAGTTCAGTATGGATGCATTACCTAGAAAATGCATCAAACATAAAAATTAGAAATAATTATGACAAATGGGAAGTGTGAAGACATTTGTAATGTCTCTTGTTACTCATAGGAATCTTAATACAGTCAAACCTCGGCTTACGAGTGCCTCAGTTAACGAGTGTTTTGATTTACTAGCAAAAAAATCATAAAACATGCCTTGGTTTACGAGCGGTGACTCGGTATACGAGCATCCTGTTTGTATGTCTTTTTTTTTTTTTTTTTTTTTTTTTAATTCTTCATAAAACAACATGTGAAATGATTTTTTATAATATTTTTTTTTGAGATATATGGCATTTAATTATATTATTTATTTCAATTTGTTTTGGTTTACGAGTGTTTTGGTGAGCAAGCAAAATTCCGGAACGAATTAAACTAAAAAACCGAGGTATGACTGTATTACTGAATCATGACAACCAGAAGCAGTAGTTACACAAATAACATGAACTAAAAGTCACACTCAGCCTTTTATTCCTTGGTACACATCCCACAAAGATTAAGTAAGTGTCCTATGTGTAAAGTGGTAAGACAGAGTTTTAATAAATATAACTTATGTCTGAGCAAAGACTTTTTTGTTTCAGGTCTTACTCAGTCAAGTTCATCGTCCACGAGCACTGGAACTGTTAGGAAGCTTCTTGGCATTAGGTCCCTGGGCAGTGAACCTGGTCTTGTCAGTGGGCATCTTCCCTTATGTTTTACGGCTGCTTCAGTCCACTGCCAGGGAGCTGCGGCCTCTTCTTGTGTTCTTGTGGGCCAAGATTTTGGCTGTTGACCCGGTAAGTATTTTTACATTTAGATGCCTTCCACATATGTTTTTTTTTTTTTTTTTTTTTTTTTTTGTGTGTGTGTGTGTGTGTGTGTGTGTGTGTGTGTGTGTGTGTGTGTGCAGATAATTTGATATGCACCCTTTCTGTGCCATATCCTGTGTCTTGTATTCACTGAGCCTGTGTATTGTTCGTATAATAAATCTAGATATGTACAAACTTTGAAAACTCATCTTATATGGCATTTAAAAATAATAATAAAGGGTGTCGGAGAGGCTTGGAACCTTAAAACTGTATTAATTGAACATTCAAACATGTATAGCTAATATTTCACTCGTAATGTTTCGTACTGGTGCTGATGTCATGATTTTTATTTATTTATTTATTTATTATTTTTTTTGGGGGGGGGGGAGAATTTTCAGCTCTTGGTTCCCTTTTTCCATTTCAGTGAATGATGACCTTTTTCTGTTAAGTATTAATATTTTCTGGATTCATGACTCAGCCTCATCTTGATTGGTCAAGAAATGAGATTTTGAGTATCATAAAGGATGTTTCATACTCTGACAGCTGTTATTTATAATGCATTGTACTCTGTCTCCCTTAGAGCTGTAAAGGGGACCTGGTACGTGAGAATGGCTACAAGTACTTCCTACAGGTTCTGTCTGACACATCAATGCCGGTAAGTTGAACTATGGTGCCAAGTAACCTTGTATGGCTTGGTAACACTGACCCTCCTGATTTACCCTTTATGTCTTTAACCCTTAGATGGCAGTGGAACTATATACAGATGGTCCAAAATTCAGTCAGTCAGTTTTGTATGGCAGAAATATAACAACACTTCCAGGTTGCGGTAGAATCTATACATAGACAATAGTTAAAACTCCTCTTATGCGTCGTAACTATATTTGTGCTACGGTCCTAAAGCCGGCAATGAATATATATAGACAATTCATTTTGGGGGGGCTACTCTTCAAATATTGCCGCCGTTTAAGGGTTAATGTCGCCTCCTCAGGCTGAACACCGGACCATGGCAGCATTCATCCTTGGTGTGATAGTATGGGAGCATCCTGAAGGGCAGCGGGTGGCCCTGCAGGGTTGCCTTATGCCTCTTTGCCTTGAACAAGTCAGTGATCCCCACCCTCCTCTGCGACAATGGGCCACAATATGCTTGGGCCGCACGTGGCATCACCATCCTGATGCTCGTTGGGCTGCCACCAGAGATAATGCCCATGAGAAGCTGTTTACCCTGTTGACTGACCCTGTGCCTGAGGTGAGATGCTTCAACATCCATTCATGCACAAAATAAGAATGAAACAAATAATATGATATAGTGTAATGATGATCTCGTACATAAATTTATTATATATATAATGCAGTTAATAATTTGTCAGCAAAAATGTGTAATATGTTTCTAGGAGTAATAAACAGTGCACCAATAGACTGGATAATTCCAAGGTTGATGATGGAGCATGGTTGTTTCAGGTGCGAGGAGCTGCAGTGTTTTCGTTGGGCACTTTCATCAGCAGCATAGCATCTCGAGACAGAAGTGACCATGCCCGCCTCATAGACCAGACCGTCGCCATCACCCTTGCAACCACCGTCACTCATGATGGGTCTCCTCTAGTCAGGCAGGTTAGTAGCACCTTCATCGGCATCACTGTCTGTCAGTGTCTTCTAGAGGTGTTATGATTTCAGCATCTAATTATTTTTTCTCCCCACAGGAGCTGGTGGTTGCCTTACAGTACTTTGTTCAAACATACGAGAGCGCCTTCTTGAGTGTGGCCCACCAGTACTTCATGGATGAGTCTGGCAGTGACTTGTCTCCTCAGTCACCAGCCTCCTCTATGGACAGCATCCTCATGTCTCCCTCCAACAGTCTAAGTCGCAAGTTCTCACGCCACAACAATAAGTACATTTCCTCTCCTGGCCAGGTTAGTATATAGCAACCTTTGTTTTCTTGAAGTAACACAGGGAGGGTTGTTTGAAGTATCTGGGAATCCAAGCTTTTTCACTCAGCTCAAGTTTAAAACCAGCACAGATGAAGATTATTTTAACACATGTATGATTAAACTTTAAAGCCATATATATGTTAATACTAAATGCACTGTTCTCAAGTTTACATTTAGATACAGTAAAAGACCATTATTCTGAGTAATTGCAAGCCCTTTCTTTTTGGTCAGGGAATTTTTTCACCTATTGACTGCAAAGCTTTCTATGTTGTATTTTCACCTTTTATATACTCTTTCTTTCTCCCAGGGCTTAGGGTCCAGTCCAGACTCCTCACTCTCAGATGTCTACAACTCTCCCATGGGGGTGAAGCGGGCAGCCTCCACACACTCCATCTCCTCCATTGGTGTGTGTTGCTTGCTGGTGTGCTGCGATTTAGGATGTTGCTCAGTTTCCTCTTCAGCATAGAGGCTCAGAGTCTTGCCTTTACATTACTACTTGTTTTTATCTACATTGCATTTTACCTGTAAAAAAAATTTCATGCATATTTGGGGTAGGGTATTTTTTAGTAAAGTAGTATAGCACCTTTTCTTTTTCATGTTGTATTGTTGCATGCAGCATAATTTCCAAACCTTGTAGAATTGACCCACATAAGTAAATTTAGCGGATTATCCATTTCTAAAATCTGTATTTCAGCTTTCCCTGTCGCATAATTTTAATTTTGTGCTGAGATCGTAGATGTTTGATTATTTATCTTTTCATGACAAGAATTTCTATTTTTGGAATAATAGTGGCAGGCTTCAGTGCTCTCGAGACAACCTTTTTCTTTACATTCCACAGGGTCCGGGGGAATGTTGAGTGGAGGCGTGAGCAGCTTGTCCTATAGTGGAATGTATCTGAAGTTATGGAATGCCCTAATCACTCTGCAGCATGACCCCTTCCCTGCCGTGGCAAACTTGTCAAACACCCTGATACAACATATTCGCTCAAAGGTAAACCATTCACAAGATTTTTTCCTGCATAATCCAATGCTGTACAGCCAACAAACTCCTTTGTATTGCTGGTGTTCAGTACACACACACACACACACACACACACACACACTCACTTATTAGTATGTTTTTTTCCATCAGATCAAGAGCGGCGGGAAAGAGGTATCTGAGCAGCGTGTAGAGTCAGCCCCTGGGACTCCTGTCAACAAGCCCATGTTTATTGTGTAGGTATTCTCTGGCCCTTACTATCATAATGCCACCACCATCATAGAACTCAATATTGTTGATGTAAGGGTTGATTAGTTGAACATATAGCTGCTAAGAATGTTGATGACAGTGATTATAATATGGGTGGAAGTGATGATCATGACTAGAAGAGTAAAGAACCCCATTGTGTTTCTTACCAATAGGGGAGAGTCTCCACCCTCACACCACCACCTGGACCCCATGCCCTCCCGCACACGGTCCAGGAATCACCACAACCATGTGAGTTTCTCAGTTAAGCTTTACAGGATCTTAATATGTGAAGTAAACAAAAATTCTCTTCAAGGTTTTCAGACCCAAAATCATCCACTGAAAACTTTGGTATTCATAATTCTGTTAAACACGGGGGAAATATGAATGCTTCCTCGTCCTCTTTCTCCCAATGTAGTGCAGCCATCAACAGGAGTTTTTTCTCAAACTGTGTCTTTGCTGATGGAACACTTTAGTGTTGGGGCAAAGGGATCCTCGTGGCTTAAGGCCTTTTGGGTCCTTTTTTTTTTTTTTTTTTTTTTTCCACGCCATCACATGTACAGCAAGTGCTATAATTTCTCTACTAGTCACTCAAGTGCCAGATGATGTAATCAGAATATAACAGGGAGCCTTGTAGTGAGTCAACCAGCTCTCCGTTGACTCCCTTTCCAGGCCAGGATAGACTGAACTTAAATGAGTCTAAACAACGAGTTTCAAAAAGATTTGGTGATGATTAATGATGATAGGAGGGAGGCTTTTGGATAGTGGATGAGAATAATTATCTGTTACAGAGTGAAGAGGGAGAGAGCACCTTCTTGAAGCCATTGGTTACGACAGAGTTTGTGGAGTGGAGTGCCACAACCTTCATACTCCCTCGACAGAAATCTTCAGAACTAAACTCTGCCTCCTCTCCCCTTCATTCATACTCATGCAGGTAAGTTGAAAGGGTGGTGGGTAAAAACTGTTTAAAGTTCAAAATGATGCCACTACTTTTCCTTCTGCTTACAAATGGAGTAATGAAAATGGGAGAAATATTAGGAAATGTGGAATTCAGAAACCATTATGGAAGGTGGATCAAGGAAATGATTTCTGAGGTGCCATTTGTGTTTGTATCAAAACCATGTTATGGAACAGCTCCTCTGCAACACATTTCATGGCTAAGTTGTAGCCTACTATGGATGATACACAAGGTGTCCACATATGATAGGTATGGTGATACATATCCCATTGTGTAGTGGTGATGTAGGAAACTAAAAGCTAATGGCTGATTGGTTGGAATGGAATAGGTTATAAAGCTGAATGACTGGTAGAATGAATGACTGACATTACCACAGCTTTGTGTGGATAACTTTAAAACCACTGTCATCAATATATCTTTATCAGCAAGGAGATACTAGTTAGTAATAATGAATAAATATTGAACTCCATGCAAGAAAGATAATTTTCTTCACATCAATGTTGTTGCGTACTGCTTTATTAACAAAATGTAATGCAATGGACAGTTTTTTAGTTTGCATGTTCATTCGACAGAAATATTTACTTTCTTTGCAGTAGGTCAGCCAATTCCCGACTGTTGGGAGAGTTTGAAGAGCGACGAAGCGTTGGCACCAACAAGCTTGATGATCAGGTGTTTGTGCACCGAAACCCAGGCCCCCCAGCTGTTCTCCTCTTCCACCCAATTGATCCTCTGCTGACAGTGGCTGACAAGACCAATGTAACGTGAGTGAACATTTTTGTGTTTACTTGTTTCTGAGCTGACCTGCTTCAAGGTAAAAAAAAAGAATTTGTGTGGTTTGTGATTGTCTGATTGTCTTGAAGTGTCTAGATGAAAGCTAAGCAAATTATGCACTGCAGTTTCATTAAATATATCATATCCAGCTCTCCACAGACCGTATTTATTACAAGAATGATAGTTTCAGGGATTGAAGTTTCACATTGAGAGACAGAATGACTATGTCTAATTTCACTGGGCCATATTTTCTTTCTCTTAATTCTGTTTCTTGAATATAGACCCCAGATCTTGTAAGCTGTGTGATATGCAGTGGCTAACTTTACTAAAGCTTACTATCAACTGTTTTGTCGGGTCTCAAAACTTGCTGGATAACTAGACACACATACATAGTAAAATCTGCCAAGTGGTGAAACTTTATTTATTTTTCAATTTATTTTTTGTGTATGCACTTAAAAAAAACCATATACAAGTATACAAAAATATATATGAATCATTACATTTTGTTGAATTATCTCCTGTACATGATTTACCTCAATAATGAGATGTGGGTGGACCATTCAGGGTGTGGGATGTAGAACGCAACCAGCGAGTCACTCACTGGATGAACAACAATGGAGGCTCCAGCTGCATCTCCTCCCTGGCTGTGCTGAATGCTGGCACACCCCAAACACTAGTCACCACAGGTTGTGATGATGGCAGTGTCCGGGTGTGGCGAGGGGTATTCCAGGAACAGGCCGCACCTTCTAGCCCCCAAGAAACTACACCGTCTCTTCTTACTGCCTTCCAGGCATCAACAGATGTAAATCCTGCCACCAGAAGTAAGATGTATTGCCTTTTTCTACTTCAACACAATTATAGTCACATTTTCACAATAATATCTTGAATTATTTGGATAAACTAAACTAGATAAGGATTATAATTTCTGATTATCTTGATACAATCTTCTACTTGCTACATGTGATTTTTTTTTTTTTTTTTTTTTAATATATATGATTCTTTATGAAGTATAAAATATATTTTTTCTGGTCAACTTGCAGGAAACAAGGTTATTAATTATGATGATCATTTATTATAGTGGTGATGCTACTGATGACAATGATAATGTTTCACTATATTCAGTTTAGCAATAAAGAAACCTACTTGGTTATCACATTCACCCCAACAAATATTTTCAGGTGTTGGACTGTTAATGAGCTGGGAGCAAGACACAACAACCCTGGTGGTGGGCGGGGATTCTCGCACCATAAGGCTGTGGGACATAAAGGCTGAACGACGCACCTCAGAACTGCCCACAGGCGGGGACAGCTCCTCCATTGTGACGGCTCTCCACTCACATCAAGCAGGTTCGTGGTGTCTGCATCAGTGAAGGAAATCAGGGCTGACCAGCTTGAGAGAGATACATGGAGGAGGTAGTTAGGGTTGTTAAAAACTTCTACAACAAATCGTACTGTGATCAAGGTGGGTAGGAGGAGGGTAGTGGGGAGATTGATTCACTGAATAGAGGGGTTGTATATGCAAAATGTCATATATTGAGGCATCATAGTGAGAGAGACCTGTATTTAAAACATAACCTAAGTTTTGGCTAAGTATCATGCATGTTAAGTTACGAACATATCAACAATTTTCCATATTATTTTACTATCACTAGTACCATATAAGTCTTACAGTGTATCATGGTAGGCACTGTTCCACATAGTTATATCTATGGTCCATTCATCTTTATATATATAGCATGTATGTCAATCTGCAGTGTCCATCTCTCCCATAGGGCCATGGATAGTTGCTGGTTTCTCCGATGGATATGTGCGTGTGTTGGACAGGCGACTGCCCAGCAACAAGACGGTGGTGCGGCAGTGGCGTGAGCACACCTCATGGGTGATCAGCACTCACCTCCTCAATGCTTCGCAGGCTACCACTAAGATCATAACAGGAGTGTAAGCGTTTATGTCTTTGTTGTATGTAGGTCTGTGTACATCAGTGGTCCCCATCCTTTTGTAGGCTTTGTGCCACATTTACCAGTGTTAATATACCAAAGGGTGCCAGAAAATAAAATTAAATTTACACATATTCACTGTTTGTAAGTGGTCCATACAATACATACCTTGGGTAGACTAACATTGGCTTGTGTTGTTATGTTACAATAATAAAATGGCTGGACTGGTAACCTCAGTCTAAAACTGTCTCCATCTTATATTTAATTTAAGAAGAGTAGATCAGATTCCTCCTTAATGTAATTTCTTATAGATGATACGGACATGCTTAAAAAAGTAAACTGAGCAGAGGAATATGATAGAGATATCTTGTACTGGAAACCCTTAGATAAAACTCCATATATAGATAGTTTGTAATGCTCTCTGTGGTTGTCTTGACCTGTCCCTTGACCCAGCCTGATGCCTTGATTACATATAAACAAGTTACTGCTGCCCTCACAACAAATGATCCCCATGATCCTTTTCTGAGGTTTCCTTAAACAGGTGAAAAGGGGCATGACAATTTCATGATTTAGGGTTTTCCAGGTTTCATAAGTAAAAATGTGGACTTATTCCATGAGTTCCTTGTCTTCCTGCAAATTGATTCTCATCATGGTGTGGTTATGGCTTTGCAGAGTGTCAGGAGAGGTTCGTCTCTGGGATATGAGGCAAGCCAACTCAGTTCAAGTGTGTGCACCCCACCATGAAATGACTGCCATGGCCACTCATGCTAACGCTCATCTCTTCGCCACGTAAGTATCCTGTCAACTTGTGATTTTGTTGTCACTGTAGATGTTGGAAAAAGGTCACGATTATTATTGTGCCAGAATATTAAGCAACCTTCTTCCTTCTGTTAAAAATAATCAAGAAACAAAATCTCTTTTTCCCTGTTTGTGACAGGCAAGGTTGGTAATCTGTCAAAATCTTTCAGCTGTATATCTTAGATGTGATGCACTAATCATTCCATAAACTAACAATTTACTTTACAAGTGAATATTATTATACTATAAAATTACTCTATATTATTTTAGTTGCTACCTACTTATATGAATAAGTATATATATATATATATATATATATATATATATATATATATATATATATATATATATATATATATATATATATATATATATATATATATATATATATATATATATATATATATATATATATATATATGCACACAACAGTAAAAGTTAATTATTCCACATTGCATTATCCTCAACTCAACATTACTCACATATAGACTTGGGTCTGTTAAGCTTCTGAATGGAACTTACAGTGTTTTGTTTTTATTTTTACTTATTGATTCAAGTGCAACTTCTTTCAGAATTTTAGCAAAGTGGTTTGTGTTAATCTTAACAGTGTCAAATTTTCTTTGATATTAGATACTGCACATCTGTTTTGAGTACTAACTGCAAATTAGGGTTTTCTGTTACACAAGTTCATTATTAAGCTTGTAAGTGGCTTTCTCACTAGTAATTTTTCACATGATATAAAAAGCCTGAGCATATAGATTATAGAGAGTTGTAAGTGAGTGTCAGTTGACAATGTGCCTTCCTCAAATAACAGTGAAATTTATAAAAGAACATATATAAACATATACAAAGAAATTTGAAAACTTGATAAATATACCATAGTTTGCATGTGTGAGTATTGTTGGATATCCATCAGTTGTGACAGTGTGACCTGAATGTGTGTGCTTTAATTAATGATTAATAACAGTACAATTAAGTGTGTTGTTCTTTATGTGCTTCCTTGCCCTCCACAGGGGGTCAGTGGAGCAGGTCATTGGCGTCCACCATGCCAGTGGCTCCTGTGTCAACACCATTAAGTACCACGAGGGGTTCATGGGTACCCGCATTGCTCCCGTCTCCTGCCTGGCCTTCCACCCTCGACGTGTCTTGCTGGCAGCTGGCACCACTGACACCTACATCACTGTGTATGGCTTGTCACACAGATAGTATCATCAAAGGTGTGTTCCTCTGCCCATTCCCTGATCATTTTTGAGGCAGGGTATGGGCTGCCTGCTGCTGACTTATACTTAAGACAAAAATAATTTTGCCATATTTCATATTTATGTCCCAATTCCCTTTTAGAGTTTTGTGCTTTTTAAAGGAATGTAATTTTAGGTGTTACCTCCCAAACCCAATGCCTGGTGGTGGCATGTCCTGCCCTATGGTATACTAAGAAGTATACCGTTGTGTTATTCCTGTGGTGTTGTTTCAGGACTATTGTTAATGAGGCTACTGTGACTGATATGTTTGCACAACCAAGCTCAATGGCTGCTATTATTGTTGCAGTATATAGGTAATCTTAGAGGCAGGATAGGTAAGTTAGTCAGTATAGCCATGAACAGAAGCAATCACAAAAGTCAGGTGATGTTAATTTGGAATGTACAATCAGTCATACACCAACTGTTTATTTTTGGCATCCATCCAGCCTCTATTTAAAACAAACAAGTTGTCTAATAGTATGTACGGAGAATGACTATGATCGAGAAACTCTACTTCTCTTACACAACAACTATTTCATTGCGGGCACACTGGTGCCTCAGGGTCTGTGTGAAATGTGTGGCCTTATTTTCTCTCCTATTCATATCATTTCAATTTTTGTACATTAATTTGTCTCTATACTCTGCATCCTTATGCTGTAGATTGTTTGCAGGTATAACAAGGAAATGGTAAGTTTTAGTGTTATAATAATAATTTATTTCTATGAAATGGCATTATGGCTTCTAAAGGTATTTCAGAATGGTAGGATATAGAAAGACAATTATATAAATTTACAATGGGTTCACTAGTTTGACAATTGACAAACCTAATGGACAAACCAATATTTTTCATCTTCAGCTTTCTTATAATCATAGACCTGGTCTCATCTGTCATGTTGAAAAAATACTCAGGAAGTTTTTTATTCTTAAGGAAAATCTGTGGATGATACATTTGCAGAAACTACACACCAAAATACTTTGCACTTGTGATTAATGCTCGCTGATAACACCTCAGCATGACAGTACAGGAATTGTATGACACTTCCCTCAGCACAAATGGCTGCAGCACCTCAGGTCCATTACATCATGGTAACCTCACCCCAAAACATTTCAGGCTTAAGAACTTTATCCATTTCAATAGTGTCATTAACATCATCCACACTCATGAGTAATTGCTGACTAAACTAGTTCTCTACAGATCCGATAACTCTTCATCAGTATTTTGTAGGCAGGGAGATGGGCATTGAACATATTTCTACAATGACTAAATACTCAGTCTAGTTGAATACTGAACCACTCACGATGATGAAAATAACCCTTCCATTCATTCATTTATTCTTTAAGATATGCTAGTGTTATCAGGGAGTCATCATTGATAGCTTGCCAGGGTTCAGAACTTCACATTCCTCTGCCTCTTATTCTGCATTTTCCAGATAGTGAAAACATTCCGTCAAGAGTTGATTGAACTTGCTTGAAAGTCAGAAAATTCTAGGTAAGGCATGGAATACACTGATGAAACTCACATTTACCCAAAGTTTCAAGATAGAGCATGTAATAGTAATAATAATAGTAATACTAAATATTAACTAAAATTATTATATATTATTTTCTTACTATTATAATCATTGTTATTATGATCATTATCAGTTAAGCCACATTTTCTCTACTTTATTGATCATGGTAGGGGCATGTTGTCTCAGCTGTTTACCTCTTCCTGGCTATTTAAACAACCATTGAGTTGTGTTACAGTTAGTGCATGTGTATTGGCTACCGTGTTAGTTACAGTAAGACAGGGATGGCATGTATTGGGGGGAAGGTTCAGTTTTCAATGTGGTGAGCAACAGACTAGTGAGAGGAAGGTCCTGTGGTCCTGGAAGCCTGGTGTTTGTTGTCCTTTGTGAATCATTGAGATGCCACACTATACAAGGGGCTTTTTTATTTTACTACCCATGGTGCACACATTACTCAGTACATTTTCAACATATTCATAATCTTTTCTCATTATTTATTTTTTCCTTAAATTTATGCAGCAGTGTTTTGAGTCTTGAGACAGGCAAGGCCTTACACCAGACAGCTGTGGTGAGAACTTTTCTATCTTCTGCTAAACTGGTAAATTGCCAACCAAAACGCTGACAAACAGGTGAACCCACTGTATTTTAACCGTTCGTGACACAATGTATACATCATTAGATAGTAGTGGGCAAGAATTTTAATATTGCATAACTCAAATTTTAAATTTTTCTTTTTGTTTTGATAGTTATATTTTTTCTGTGTGCCTGCATGTGTGTGTATGTGTGTGTGTCTGTGTGTGTGTGTGTGTGTGTGTGTGTGTATTATAAAGCTAAAATTTGTGGTTATTTGAAGAAGTACTAATGTGTTTGTTAAAGGTTAAAATTTCCTCTTATTTCAGTTAGAATTTTGAGAGTAATATAAATGCCTATGTGACTTCTAAGGAAGATTTAAAAAAATGATAGGGATATATGCATGAACTGTATCCAAAATTAGAATCAATTGTAAAATGTAGTCTCCCTTCCCATACTGAAAAACAGTAGATTAAAAGGTTGCAATTTCTTACTAACGTAATCCTTTCAGTAGATAAATATTTGCTGTGTTAAGCAAAAACTATATTGGAGAAAATCTGAAAGTGATCCCAAAGTGCCTGTGTCATGAGAGTATTTCCTTGTATCAATGAGTGCTGAGGTAGTTTCGTAGGTGACTAAGTGGGGGTTGAAACATCCTAAGTGTGATGGATCTTCATTGTGGAAGAGGTTGGAACCAAACCACTTGGGGCTATAAAGTGCTAAGAACCATGTCCATCTTGAAATTTGACAGATAATACAATAGTAGAAGTCAACCAGACTATTATAAATACCAAGATTTATCACCAAGTGAATATATATTACAGGTTGTGGGTTGAATTTTAAGACATTTCTAAATAATTTTAAAGAATCAGTCCTTTTGACTGATTTTATATCTCTTGGCCAAGGCCAATTGCCAGAATTTTCATGGATCAGACTTTTGGAAATGTGGTCCATCAGTTATATAAATGAAGAAGAATGTCACAGGCAAGTTCGTGGAAACATGGTAGATAACGCCTTCCATTTCATTTTTATATATGATTATCAGTTGTTGCTTTTATAAAACTACTTTTTGGAGGATGTGATAATATGTATGTTATTTTTAAGTTGCTGAAATTTCCTATGGAACTTCATTCCCTTTTCTCATACCCTATGTAGATTTGTGGTCAATGGTTCTGGCAGATTTGGTTAGGGGACGCAGTGCCCACACATACTGCAGGGCTGATTAGAGGAATGGTAGTTCTTAACCCCTTCACTCTGGCAACGCCGACGTTGGCGTCCGACGGTGTCACGGATAGAAAGGGTTAATTTGTCAAAGGACACTGAACATCAGGAAGTCATGCATATTATCAACCTTACTGATTTTGATTCTCATTAATTCAGGGATAAATCTGCATCTTCATGTTTATTCGTTTCTTGCAAACTTAAAACCCAGCAGCTTATCAAAACACTGAAATATACAGGAAGGCAAACAGTAGATGTCTCACTACTATTTTAAGGTCAATATGCTATACAATATAAATTTATTGAAGGATGTGGATATAAAGAGGCACTCTCTTGTATTGACTTTACTGTTGCGTGGCAGTGGTGCCATTTTACAGTGTGGGATGGATAAGTGTTTGATCATATCTGTGATAGCAATACTGAACTGTCTTCATACATCCAAAAATTTACATGTACAGCCACTCTTGCCTCATAAAACTTAATTCATTGAAAAAATAAAATAATTTCTCATAACATTAATAATAATAATAATAATAATAATGATAATAATAATAATAATAATGAGTAATATCTTCTATTTTAAGGGATGGCAATTATACGTTCATGTTGTTATGCTGCCCTGTCAGTAATTATAAATTGATTGTATATACCTGTAATGGATTGAATGATTCTTGTGGTCTGGTTAGTTTGAGAACCTATGGCATTCCTGAGGCTCATTATTGACTTTTACAAGTGCAAAAGCTTACACGTGCAATATAATAATGGTGGAACGGACAAAGGGTGGATATGTATTTAGTGGAGCCCCAGCATCTTATTCTTTATTGTGTGTATCCATAACTTGTGTAAATTGGAAAATACCTAAAAATAATCTGTCGTTTATTTCCCTGAAGTGAAATTGACTCCACCCACCACCTATTAACCGATTCAGTAGCAGCATTACCAGCAGATTCTTTGGTGCAGAACAAGACAAACATAATCTATCAGGTATTTTATATTAAAGAAAATTGTCTGTTTGTGTTGGGGTGTTTTATTTGTATGATCAGCTTCAAAGCCTAACAAGCATAAATAGGAAAATTTAGTTCTGGCAAACCATGCCTCTAGAAACCATACTTTATAGAGATTATGCTCACACATTAATCTCCTTCACATCACAGAACATACTAATTCACATCTCATGTTTTCTCTGGTGCATGTACAAAAGTATGTCTGGTACTACATTCACTTCAATGAAGATGAACATATAGGAAATATACCAGTATAACATGTCCCACCCTCAACCACCTTCACTTCACTCATATACACACAAGAGTGCTGGATCACTGTCTTTATCACTTGACCTTTATGAAATGTAAATTCACTGGATCAGTTTATTATATTAACAAAATTAGCAGTCACAGATGAAATCAAGTCATTCTGGACTTGGGTTGCTGTGATTTGGACCACTGGCAAGAAAATTTGTATGATTATGCAATGTTATGTTTTTATACATTTGTTTCTTCTGAAGGAAAAAAAAAATATGAACATTTCCATAAAACAGGAAAGTTTGATCTTTTAAAATTAAGTAAAATATTAAAAAGAGTATACAAAGTGGTGGTTGAGAGTAATCCTTTTGATGTGCATCATGGGCAGGGGCTGTTTCATTTCCTGAAAATAGATAAAATGTAGTTGTTAGTGGTTAATACTGGATGTCACTGTAGTGTATTTCCGACTTGGGAATCTAATACCCACAACCCTGAGTGTTGTCCTCTTGCAAGACTTGAAAAAAGCTGTAACCTAAAGTCCACATCTTAAAGAAAACAAAGAGAAATTGAGTTGTGTGATATATACAGGAAAAACAATCCGTCATAAAAGATTGACTATTCTATTGCCTGATATAATATGTTACTTCTTTCACATCCTAACACTATGTCATTGGTTTGTTTTTACAGTGAATGTGTCTTGAAAGGTTAGTGTTAAAGTTAAACACTGCACAGCTGTAATAACTTAAATAATTTTGGCTTGAAAATAGAAGTAATGGAGGAAAAAAGTTTAGCAGTGGAATTTAACCTTGTTTTGAAGATACTTTGATTGTAAATTGTTGATGTAAATACTATAGAATAATTGACAAAAGTAGTTTTATTAGATCATTATTAATGTATTTATGTTTATGAACTTGCGCTGTTATTACTGTACAGTATGAGATTCCATATCTGACATGCTTCTGACCTATGATTTTATGGACAATATATTTTTCTGAGCTTCAAAGTCTTGGCCAAAAAAAAATTATGTAAATACAAGAAAACAAGAAAGCTCCTCATCATCAGAATGGAGGAATGTGGTGTTTCATTGCCATTAATGATACATAATGGTCAAGTACCTCTAATAGTACAGTCTACTCCCCAAATATGTACTACTTGAATGAGACCTTGTAATAAGAGCTTTTATCCACCAGATATATGAACCAAAAACATCAGTCACTCACACCCTTAATTAGTGTTACTGTTTATTTTCCTGACTTATGATTGTAAGCCATCAAGCAGCTCATATTAAGCCTTACAATTATCACCAAAAAGACATCACAAAGTGCAAGACACCAGAATGTGATGCAGGATAACTTGCCATTATTGTGGAAGTTTTACCTTATTAGAATACTAGGTTTACTATTATGTAGTCTCATTTTTTAATTAATATTATGTGTAGGCCTTGAATTCAAGTAGCATTGTTCATTCACCTGCAATGTGGAAGACAGTAAGGATGGTGCAATACTAGATGTGGCATTTGCTCAACTACATTTTAGCACTCACTGTTTGTCACAGAATTTTAACATTACTGTATTCTTCAAAGGAATATTTTTTTACTTTAAAATCATTAATATATATCATGAACAGTAGTGCTTATAATGTGGATGAAAACAAAGTGCCATGAACCTGTATGACAACTTAACATTTGATATTCTCAGAGAAAAGGAAGAAATACCTTTTCCTTACAAAATCCAAAGAGAACATTGCTGAATAATATATGAAACGACCTACTATATCATGGAATGGAGGGGTTCATTACTTGTGTATGACAACACATTTCTGATTGGCAGATAAGCAATGCTCATTAGTGCTTTGTGGCTGAGACCAACTTTTGGTGGCCTAGGAGAGGAAGGGTATGGCATGACAAAATAAGCAAAAAATGTTTACCTTACTATTGGACTTGCTACCACTATCTGTTAACACTGTTGTGCTTCATTATAGTACTCATTGTGAAAATAGTATGTGGCTACCAACTGAGAAAGATTGAAGCCAATAAAAGTGGTCTAGTAACTTGCCATCCATTGATTAGTGATACTATTGAGGAAGCACAATAAAAAGTGACATCTTACAAAGGAGGCAAAAATTTTCCAAATACCATTTGTGGTATCTTTAATCAACAACAAAAAGGCTGAATTTGATCAGCCAATACCCTTCTGTCATGCTACCTTGCCATATGTATATATTCATAATAAACTAAAGGTAGACATCAAGGCAGTCTTTGGCAGTACAATGTGATTTTATGAGTTAACAATGCTACTTTCTCTGTCACTGCAAAAGAAAGCAATATGTTTATTGTCATTAAGAAACTTGTACAGGTCCCTGGCAGCTAGGTTGAAATATTTCCTGCATAATCAATAATTTGTTTTGCTTGATATAATTTCTTAATAAATATTCAGTTACAGTGCTACATTATTTTTAAGAATTTACTCAGACCTTTAATGAATCAAACCTTAATAGAAGCAAATCCTTTATTCTTCACAAAGCTGTATAACTAAACCAGAGATATGTGACACGAACTAGGCCAGAAGTACAGCAAACATATCGTAGGCTGTCCCTTATTGCCACATGGTGATGACATCACACACTGGTGGGTATACACCTGGCAGCATAATGTATATATATATATAGAGAGAGAGAGAGAGAGAGCGAGAGAGAGAGACTGACTGACTGACTCACTGTTTGTCACAGAATTTTAACATTACTGTATTCTTCAAAGGAATTTTTTTTTTACTTTAAAATCATTAATAAATATCATGAACAGTAGTGCTTATAATGTGGATGAAAACAAAGTGCCATGAACCTCTCTCAAAGAGAGAGAGAGATTCCTGGCAGGAAAGGTTAAAGGATGTTAAATGAGAGGATGATGAAAATAACTGATTAAATTGTATATGATGAACAAGGAAATTTCAGGAAAGGGAGGGAATTTGTGTATCAAATTTTTGCACTGAAAATGATAGTTGAAAACTACCTAGAGGAGGACAGGAAGCTGTTTGCTACTTTCATAGACCTGGAAAATGGCTTATGACTGTTAACAGGAAAGGTTCATGGGATTTCATGCAGATACATGGTGTGGGACAGCATTTAGTTGACAGAATCAAATCTTTTTAAAAGAATGTAAGTGCCTCTGTGGATTTAAAAACTGAGCTCAGTGTGAACTTTGGTGTGGGTGTGTGATGTCACCATGTCTGCTTAATATTTGATATGAGTGTTTGTATGAGATAAGTGAAACCTAAAGCAGGGGAGCTTGGTCCACAGCTGAAAGTGAGAAGTACAAAACAGTGGTGGGAGCCCTTTTTACCGATAATGCAGTGTCTGTCGGCAAAAAGTAAGAGGATGTTGCATAGGATTTTGGATGAATTTCACAGGATGTGTAAGAGAAAGTTAAATGCTGGGAACAGTAATGTTATGATATTTGGGAAGAAAAGAGAGCAAACTATCGAGTTTGCAAAGCCATACAGAGCTAGAGTAAAGAACACATTTGAGGTCTCGATGCTCTTCTCCATCTCATTGGCCATTGAGCCTGCGGTAGATAAAAATCCATAACCCCATGACACATGGCCAAGAAGAAAAATAATCAAGAACAACAATACAATGATAAATAAAAATTAAATGAGGCCAGTACCTGCATCAATTTTCCAGGAACGATACATAGTCAGCCAGGCGACGTAGCTGTTCTTCGGAGGGAGTGGGAGCATGGGGCTGGGGTGTCTGGGGCACAGGCAAGATCATGCATGTGGGCTCATCATAGCCCCAGCCATGCCCCTGGGCCAAACTCGCTGCTTCTTCGACACTCATCCCCAAAAGCTGAGCAAAGTCATCTGCCCTGATTGATGTATAGGCTCGTCCTACAAGTTCAATGGCTCGATTTCGCACATGTTCTGTAAGGATACATAAGAGGGTGATGATGGGGTAAAAAGATGGTATAGAAAATAATACTTTGTTATTTTATATTAACTGCCTGAAAGACATCGGCAATACTAATGATTATCATCCAAAACTAAGTGTTATTACCACTGCTCTCCATGTAACAGTGATCAATAATGTCTCTCTATGCAGTAATAGTATAATGCTTTAAGACTTTCAGGTGATGAGCTGATGATAACCCTCAGCCTGTTCGGTGGATTTTTATAGTGACTCCTTGAGGATCATGCTGCTTGTTCAAACTTACAATTAAATATTAGGTTGATTGATAGAACACTGTTGATCTTCAGCCATTCACTGGCAGTCATAATATTATCAATGAGATTTACAATGCAAGACCTGTGTCTATTATTTTCATACACTCAAGTCATTTTGCCACCTTGAGTTGAGTTGAGGTAAATATCCCACAAAGGCCTCTGCTATCATCAGTTTGCCATTGGAAGTTTATTCATTCTTATCAGGACAAGCAGATGTGCTGTCAATATAGGTAGAATACCATGGAGAGCCTTCATGATGTCCTTTACTGTTGGTGACCACTCATGAGTCAGGGCAGTGTACACGGCCGGTAGGTCCCGCTGCCACAGGTGTTGTCCAACCTCCCAAATATGCGCCAGCTCTGGAGTTGCACTCTTGGTGCTGCTGGGTATTCGCTTCCATAGAAATTTAGCACCAGTCCTGCGACAGATTATTTCAGTTAGAATGCTTCAAAATACTGATAATATATTTATGTAAAAATTCATATGACAGATTTCTAAATCAGAAATATGAAATGTGAATGATGTAGTTAGATAGGTCAGCAGATGTTATCAGTCAGTTAATAATTTTGTAGAAAGTTCAATGAGCCCTAGCGCATAATATACATACATAAAAGAAACTATCTTAGCTTATAAAATCTCTTGATCATTCATATTTTCATTTAGACAATATTCATGGATTCATTATTATTAATTATATTAATTATCAATAAATATTAATTTCTGTAGTATTGAAATTGCTAGGCAAGCTATAAATGACATAAGTGAAAGAATGAATTATAGTCTGAATGTCTGCACCAAGAACCTGTTTTTATAAGTTATCATAATGTCACACAAATATCACTTGTTTATTACAGTATCTTTCAGCCACCTATTGGACCTTGCTGGTGAGAGCCTACATTGATAAGAAACAGCTGAAGTCTAATGAGACTCAGAAAATACA
Source organism: Eriocheir sinensis (assembly GCF_024679095.1). Classification (NCBI taxonomy): domain Eukaryota; kingdom Metazoa; phylum Arthropoda; class Malacostraca; order Decapoda; family Varunidae; genus Eriocheir; species Eriocheir sinensis. The sequence goes on along the minus strand of NC_066539.1, from coordinate 15,541,408 downwards.
GGCCCTTACAAATCATCCTGAAGCAGGTATATGGTGAGGAGCTGCTCATAGACATGTGCTGGAGGAACACCATTGGGAGCCTGGAAAGCATGATGGCAGTAAGTCACTTTCAAAATAAAAATAACAAGTTTTTAAATAAATAAAACATATATGACATATACAAAAATGTCTTACTGTGCCAGCTGACCATTTGTTGGCAATGGTAATGTTTCAGTTTTCATTATCCAACTTTTTAGAAAGAGACATACATTTGTAAACAATTCCCAGTAGTATGATAATTTTCAGCACATAGAGAGATGAAAAGAAAATGGCGTATGCTTTGTGACTGCCGCCGCCAATGCCTGGTCTTTGTTTTCATCTACTGCAGGTCTTTCAATAACATCTTACAACATGAGACTAAACTTGCAAGTACCATAACTGATTTTATGTACAGGAATCTGACAGTACCACAATCAAATCACACATCAAAGGTGTTTCTTGTTTCTTGTGTTTCTTGTTTATCTGGTCCCACTTCCTCCAAAGCACCCAAAGCACTCTGCAGGACCCACATATTTTAATTCATTAAATTTTCAATATTGATCACAACTTATATGCCACGCTAATTGTCAATGTTTCCATGTCGTAGTAGTCAGAGAACAGAGAAGTTTTTAGTTCTTTCTTGAATTTGGAGAGATCCTTTGTTCTTTTAATGTCAAGAGGGAGTTTATTGTACAGTCTTGGGGCGGCAGAACTGAAAGTGCGCAATCCAACATTTGAAGCGTACCGTGGTTCATGAAGTGTGATTCCAGAAGTGGCTCGGCGAGTGTTAATGCCGTCACCTAGCTGTATTTCATGTAATAATTCTCTCAGATACGGTGGACGGCCAGTAATCAAAGCTTGGTGTGTCAAAACACATAACTTAAATACTATCCTTGCTTTTATTGGCAACCAGTGGAACTCTATCAGAACAGGAGTAATCCTCTCTCGTGGTGGAATTCCTTTGAGTAATCTCGCTACTCTATTTAAGAACATCTGTAATTTCCTTAATTGGAGCTTTGGCAGGTTATAGTAGATTGTCTCAATTATTGTTTTTGTTTCCATATTACAAACACTACAGGAAGCCCTAGTTGTGAAATACACAGTGCGTCAATGACACACCAGTGTTTTTATGTTGACTGACATAGGTACTGTGAACTTTACAGTGGAACTACTACTCCAGCACTACCAATCCCCTTCCCTCCCTTGACCCCCCACTCTCTCTTCTCCCGCCCTTACACACCCAGCAAAATGGGGCTGGGTGCGTTTGTTGCAAATTACTCTTTTCTGAGACTTATACAACTAATTAAGAATTGATAGATGACCACTGTTTTAAATGGTGATATTATTATTTTAGCAGTGATAGGTTAGTACCCATTAGGTTAAGGTGATGTTCTTTAAGTTTAAGTAAAATATGGCATGAAAAGGCATGAGTCTGCAGTGAGCCTGCTTGACTCTCCAAATGGGTGATTCCCCAGGTGCGACGGGATGAGAGAGAAAACCAAAAAATTAACCGTATTTCCCAATGTCAATGAGTAACAAGAAAGGAAATAAGAAGAATGTGGATGAGAGCGTTGTTCTTTAGATGGTGGTTCTCGGGTGCCTTGAAGCGAATAATCCCCGGAGCGGCACCGCGGAGTGACAACCAGACAGCGACAAACAACAGCTCAAATAATTCCCAACTACAACACCAACACATGCCGTCTATTAAGTCCGAGATGTATTGTTAGTCTGAGGGAAGATGCTTACGTCTAGCTCCTGTTTTTCCAGCTCCTCGCCCAGTTTGTTGTAGTCCACCTCGGCCATCGAGTTGTGTTGTTTTGTTGACGGTCGGGAGTTTCGCCTTTGTAACGGGACTTCTTCTTGATTGATTGATAGTTTATTGTTGCAGGTAAACTTCTAGTACTTTTTCTGACCTGCTTCACTGATTCCTCTTTACGGTAGTCCTAACACAGTACAGTAATGCCTCAGTTTACGAGTGCCCCACTTTACGAGTGTTGGTTTACGAGAAGAAAAAAAATCACTAAAAATGCAATGGCTTACGAGCGGTGACTTAGTATACGAGCATCCTGTTTGTACAAGTCGAAGACACGAACGTGGGTTCCCTTTGTTCACCGCATGACGAGAGCTCTCAGAACGGAAAACAATGAGAATAAGGTCTCGGTCCGCGCTGTATACTCGCAGATGTAGCACCTGCACGCTCATGTCCACTTAGGTTTGTGCTCTAGTGTGCAATCTTTGTATTTTCAGCACTACAGTCTGCGTTCGTTTTGGTTTACGATTTTTTTGGTTTGCGAGCAGAATACCGGAAGGGATTAAGCTTGTTATTTATTCAAGTTAGTTTAGTATTCCCCAGTGATGTCATCTTCTTCTATATATGATTGTTGCAACCTGCACTTTTCGATCTTTCTCCTATGGCTTTCTCATTTTATAAGTTCTTTCTATGTAACATCTCAATAGCAGGAAGCGTCTCAGGTCTTCTATTTCTGCTTCATACATGTCGCATTTTGTTTCTTAACTTAATTGTTTGGTGTCGCCCGCGTACATTACCCAGAGCTCATGCAGATTTTTCCTTCATTAAGCCATTACATGAAGAAAGGTTAGGGGTGACATATACCGATCGAGTCCTTTTCTTTTGGGGTATATCCTTATTACACGGGGCAAGGCTGCTTATGGCTACCTGTACTACCTGGCTGTCCCGTGTTTGGCGTCACCCACGTAATACCCAGGGCTCAGATTTTCCCTTTATTTAGACACGGCATGAAGAAAGGCTAGAGGTGACATACCGAGCCCTTTTTTCTTTTGGGGTATATCCTTATTACACGGGGCAAGGCTGCTTGGCTACCTGTACTAGCTGGCTGTCCCGTGTTTGGCGTCACCCACGTAATACCCAGAGCTCAGATTTTCCCTTTATTTAGCCACGGCATGAAGGAAGGCTAGGGGTAACATACCGAGTCTGGGTTAATGAGCATGACTCCCCTATTAAAAAGAAAAATCTAACGTTAAACATCTTTTCAAGGCTAACTGTCGCCTCTCACACCTGGCCATAGACGCTTGGAACACTTAGGAGCAAAGGGGATCAGAACCTGCTACGATGAAGATTGGTTTTTAGTAATACTCCAATATCTCGTTTTCTACTTCACAAACTGCTCTTCTGTTATTGTATATGTATTCTATTGACTTTAAACCTCCCAAAGTGTCATATAGTGTGAAGGTTAGGCAATGGGAGGATAAGTAAAAGATATAATTATTGGTTTTAGGATTGGCATTACTAACGTGCCAATATCTCATTTTCTACTTAACCAACTGCTCTTTTCTCATCATGCGTGTATTATACCAACTTTCCACCACCCCCTCCAGCCTCCAGAAGGTAAAGTGGTGTGAAGGTTCGACAACAGGAGCGCAGGTGAAGGGTTCGAATCCCAAAGTCCAGCAAGAGTTTCGTCCCTTATGGCCGAGGCACCTGTTCGGGGGGACGTCAGGTAGAAACCGTAATTAGCACGATGCTGTGATTGAATCCGTCCATAATATAGCTTCCCATTAGTCTCCGCCGCCAACTATATAAGCCGGTGAGTAATTTAAGTGTTTGTAGCGCATGGTAAAAGGTGTAATGAAGGGAAGGACGAGGTAGATGTAGAAAGGTCATGTTGTGCCTACCTGTGTGTTCTTGGTTGTGACTGTTTTGGTTGTTTTTGGCAGCTTTTGACAGTGTCTTGGCAATTTTTTTACGATTTTTGGGCAGGTTTTGACAGCCTTTAATGGTAGAAGGTGTTATGAAGGGAAGGACCAGGTAGATGTAGAAAGGTGATGTTGTGCCTACCTGTGTGTTCTTGGTTGTGACAGTGTTTTGGCAGGCAAGGAATGGTAGAAGATATAATGAAGGAAATGGTAGAGGATATAATGAATGGTAGAAGTTATGATGATTGGTAGAAGGCGTAATGAAAGGAAGGACCAAGTTGATGTAGAGAGGCGTGATGGTGTTTCTACCTGTGTGTGTGTTCTCGGTTTTGACAGTGTTTTGGCAGTCTTTCGGCAGTTTATGACAATGTTTTGACAGTGTTTTGGCAGTTTTTGTCACAATAAAGGAAAAGACCGCAAAGATAAAGGAAAGATGTGGAGGTGTTTCTACCTGAATGCTCATGTTTTCTGTGTTTGTGTTCTCTTGGTGTTGTTTGATGCTATTTACAGCTTTGGGGTGTTCATAGAAGGATGCAACATTTCAAATGTTGTGATGGATCAAGTAATAATGCGTTGGCATGATGACCATCCCAGTGTGGGGGGCGCCAGGCAGAGGGTGTAATACTAAACATTTTCTAGTGTCATCCCTCACCCCTCTAGAGTATCCCAAAAGTTACTCCCATACACTGAAATCTAATCCTCAATTTTATTGGAGGTATTATATTTATTACTTGACCCCTAACCCCATTTTTTTTCCAAGAACTTGGAGTATTCTTGATCTTGATCTTGATCTTGATAATAATGCACAGGGCACTTGTGCAAGTGCATAACATGCTAACTACCTGGAGTGGTTAACACCTTAATTTTCTGGTAGGTCTTATGTGTTGATCATAATTCTGATGATTGTTTTCGTTGCAAGTGGTTCGCTCCTGTAATACTAATGTTTCCTTGATGTAATAAATCACTGTTGCGGAAGTCTTTCCCATAGGAGGTGATGTTAGGTTTTGTTTTGTTAGATGCAGTTAAAAGCAGGCCAAAGGGGGGTGAATCCCCCCACATAAAATTTTTGGTTAGATCAGTGTTGTTAGGTTTAATCAATCTTGATTGCTGTTTGTAATGCATTTCACTGTGCAGAGTGGTGACCATGGTGGTGAGGGTGATGGTCATGGGTCACAGCAGCCGTCAGGAGGATCCACCCTCCTCATGGCCTTGTGAGCCCTCAAGTGCTGATTTTTCCTTGTGACTACATATTGATGTGTTTCTTATTTTTGTTATTTCCTTAAATTTTGTTTTTATCTTCTGGAATTTTTTTCCTTTTTCTTCTCTGTAAATCACAATTAACCTCCTCCCTTTTTGTCCTTTTCTTCTCTTATACTATATATAACTCTGAATTTATTAGCTATCATCAAAGTTTACATCTCTAGTCTTTTTCTGAGTTTCTGTGAAACAAACTACTTTTCCCTTGTTTTTAGTAAGCCCCTTCTTATTTAATACTTAAACTAGTGTTTCTTTTTCATCCCCCTACCCATTTCTTTCCTTTATACCGATAACTCATCCTCTACCTTGATCCTCTACCAAACTAACAATCTTCCCACCTTTTCTCTTGTATTTTTATTTTTATTTTCTTTTAGCACTGCCTCTTCCTCTTTTTCTTTTCTACTTTCATCTACTGCAATCCTGATCCTATTTACTTCGTCCTGGACATATCTTAGATCACTACCTTTTTAATTACTTCCCACATTTCCAGATTCTCAAATATTCTCTCGGTCACTCTCTTCACCATCTCTTCCTCCTCACTCCCCTTCACTTTCTCTTCAAACATCTCAAGGTTCTCCCTTAATTTCACATACATCTTCTTCCACGTAATAAATCTGGCCTTAATATATCTCTGATCCTCTTCCATTCTCCTCTCCTCCTTTCATGTTTCTTTCATTTTTTCCATTTTTTTTAACATCAATCCATTTTTCTCCCTTAAACCATTAAGCTTTCATTTTTGCATTTTCTTCTTTAATTCCCACCTCTCTGAGATTCTTCCTTACCTTCTAATTGCGTGCAGAACAAAACCCAAATAATCTGTTGCCTCTTTAGTACTGCAAACATATCTTCATTTTGTCTCATATTTATCACACTGTCATTCATCTTCATGTTACTTTTTTGTTGCTCCTCTGGCTGGTTTCCCTCATGGCCCTTTCATCCTCACAGCTTCTATACAGTCTGTCTCTATCTACCATAGGAATGGACCAAATTGATTTTTCTTTAATTGCTTTTATCATGTCATCTACCTCTGTCAGTTCTTTCATCCATTTATTCATTTGAAGTTTACTTATCTATTATAGTGATATACAACATTACTCTCTTCTTCCCTCTTTAGGCACTTCTCATTTTCCTATCCAGAGACTTTGTCAGTGTCCATGTCTCTGATCCATATATCATGATGGGAAGGATTCACTGGTTGAAATGATATAGTTCACCATAAAATTCCTCAACTAACTTTATTATTTTGGTCCTGTTTTATGCAAGTTTCCTGTTCAGTTTTCTTATGGCACACATTTGGTTTCTACTACACCTCTTCTGTCCCTGGCTGATTGTGCCATGATGTTTGTGTGCTTCTCCATTAGTGGTTTAGCTTTTGAAGAGAGCCTAGGGAATTTTAGTAATTTTTTTTTTATATAAATTCTTTGTTAATTAAGGACTGCATTTCTGTTTGGGATACTGACAGTTAGTATATTCAATTTTTCTGGTAGGCAAGTTCATTAATTTCATAAATGGCTGTGTTCTGACCCTGGAATTACCTGCTGCCTTATTGTTGTGGGAGCAGTGCTAGAGTGAACTTTTTCCCACTCCCTTTTGCCCTTGAACCCTGTAAAAAAAAAAAAAAAAAAAGTAAGCCATGGAACTTGATTATCTGTACAAGAGACTCAAGGCTTTTCTGGATATTTTATTATTTAATATTCTGAAACTTATTAAGAAAGAATTGGAGCCTAAAAGTAGACTGTCTATCCTCCTCAAGGCAGTGCATTCCTTTAAGATAAACTTTGCACTCAACTTTGGCAATATTGCTAGTGACATTATTTCTTTTCACTCATGACCTTTACTTTAAATGCATGTAATCTGTTAAAGGAAGTGAGAATGACAATTCAATGCAAAGTGCGTCAAAGCTGAACCCGAAATTGCCCGTGTGAACGAGGCGACATCGGTGAAAGCAAACGTTGGTCACAGCAGTACTAACAAACTCGGTCTATGGCGGGCAGATGCTGTTACGTGGCTCGACCTGCGGTATTTAATAAAGGTCACACACCTTGGTCTCTCGCCACCTCGTGAGTTTGCCGCTGTTTATCCCTAGCAGGACCCGGACGCATATTTCTAAACTGGCAGCAGTGTTTAGCATCCGGCTCGGTTTCGGTTAGGTTAGTTGAGGTTAAGTTAGGTTGGGTTAGGCTTGAGGTGTATGAGTGCTTTTTGCCGGGTAATACACTGAAAATAATTGAATGAGGATAACGCATATTCCTAAACTGTAGCAGCGTCCAGTATCCGGCCCGGTTTAGGTTAGGTTAGCGTTGAGTTAGGTGCATGAATACTATCTGTAGAGTATTACACCGAGAATGATTAAAAAAGGTTTATGTGGTAGTTTGTAAGCTTACTTTCTGAGCGTCACCTACGGATCAACCGCTCGGGGAAGTGTCAATCACGCAGACACTTTAGAAATATGCGCCTGAACTCTTAAAGTTCATCTAGTGCCGCATGCTTCCTCCTCCTATTCCTCCACCTTCACCACCCTCTTATCCGTGGCTTACTTCATCCCACTAATCCTCGACTCAAGCTATGGTCGCTGCGCAGTGTCCCACATTGGCATAGCTCTTACTGGGTCTTCATGCGTAAGAAATAATAATACTTATGCGTCAATTATTCGTATTACATTTGCCAACATCCCAGTCATCCACGTGTCGCACCACTACAAGATTTCGAGTAGTCTAGAGGTCTAGTCGAGCCAGCCAGCCGCCAGTCGAGCCACAACCAGCGTCGGGAAAGTAGCCAAGCCGCGGTGCGCGTTTCACCTGCCCATATCGGACCCACCTCTGATGCCACACCCACGAAGCCCACCCTTACTTGGAGAGATGGATTGTAAATACTATTACGCGCACCTCGATATAAAGTGCCTGGGTCAACGTGAGTGACGGACAAGAACCCATTACACAGGAGCCCTTTGCAGTGTTACATGCGCCTCCAAGCTGCTAACTAATTCCCGTGCACGTGCGTGTGTTGTGTGTGTCCTGTGTTGTTGTGTTGGAATGCTACGAGCTGAGGTGGTGTGGTGGTGGTGACGGGGCCTGGTTGAGGGTGCTGCGACGAAACGATAGTAGCCCTACAACCCTTTCACGTCACCCCCATCCTCGTCCTCGTCCTGCTCCATCTTACCCTTCCTTCTCCCTGCCCAGTGCCCAGCCACCCTACCGAAGCTGAGGAGGAGCGATAACCCTTGACAAATATCGGGCAGGTGTGTGTTTGCGTGTGCGTACGTGTGTCCTGAATAAATACTAATATCTTTATCGTGTGTGTATGTGTGTGTGTGTGTGTGTACGTGTGTGTGTTGTCCTGGAAAGTCAACGTTCTGAACCGGTTAAGAGTAGACTCGTTTGTGTTGTGACAGACCGACTGGTGGTGGCTTACGAGAGAGAGAGAGAGAGAGAGAGAGAGAGAGAGAGAGAGAGAGAGAGAGAGCGCATCCTTTACCGAAGTGTCCTACCGTGGTACATAACTTGCATCCGAGTATCAAGTCATGTAACATTACCTCGGTTTTAGCTTCAAGAGGCCGGCCAGCCAGTCAGTCAGTCAGTTACATAAGAGTACATCGCTGACCTACTGACGGGCGGTCCTGCTGGTCACGCGATGCTCTCTGTGACCTTGACGGGAGCGCCGGCGGCCTAGCAGGAAAAATTGTTACTTGAAATAATTATTGTAATTTTATGGAGCTGAGTCATGGTCGTTGAGTCGCGTCTTTTGATTTTTTGCTTGTTTTCTTGAAGCCTGAGAATGTTTGACTCATCACTTTTGGACTTTCCTTTTTCACTTTCAAAGCATTCTCCTGCCTAAGACTTCATTCTAGAGGAGAGTATTGAGGCACCTCTTCACCTGATATTGACCTTTCTTTTGGCCTCGCGTTCTTTCGACTTTTTTTTATTTTATTTCGGAGCAATCTAGCGGGCTTGTTTTGGTTGTTCCTTTTGTTTTTGCCCTTGAGCTGCCTCCCTTGATGTTGAAAAAAATCTTCCATTTCAATAAGTTCCCTGGATTCCTCAGCTCGCGTGTGTGTGTGTGTGTTATAACAAATGGCGTTGTGCTCGGCAAGTCAGATCATGCATTAATTAAGTCAGTAAATGATGTTGTTGCATGCCTGGCCGGGCTTCACCAGCAACAGTTTATGGTAGGTGGTAACGCCACTCCCTGACTCACTGAGATGTTTGGCGAGAGAAGAGGCGAGATGAGGCGAGGCATTCAAATCATAACTGGAAGGAAATGGGGATACAAGAGAGAGAGAGAGAGAGAGAGAGAGAGAGAGAGAATAGGAAACTAGACTGAAAGCGAATCACAACAATAATAAAGATAACAGTAATAATGATAATGGTGATTACTAATAAATAACTTGAAACTGCTCTACAACAACAACAACAAAGATAATAGTAATAATAATGATAACTATCACATACAGCTTCAAGAAACCGTTCTATTACAATAATAACAAAGATAATGATAATAATAATGATAATGGTAACTAACATATAACTTTAAACTGCCCCACAACAATATTAACAAAGATAATAGAAATAATAATAATGATAATGGTAACTAATAAATAACTTGAAATTTCCTTTACATCATCGTAGGGTTGACAGTCGGCATTCCTATAGTCGCTTCAGCATTGCACAAACTTTCCTGTTGCGAAGGGAATCATAAAACGTATCCGAAACATTTTCCTACGTTATTTACATACGTATGCAGTATATACAGGCTACAGACCTCCTCTCATGGATGACTATTCGTGGCTTGAGTTTCTGGACTAAACGTTTGCAGTTATAATCTTGTCCTTGATTTTTTAAGTAGTTTTCGTCAGTAGGCTACCTGTGCTTTTCTCTATCTATATTTACCTCCCTGTTTATCTGCTAGAGCTTCAGATTGTTATATTGTAAGTAGTTTTCGTTAAAAAAAAACATACTAATCATTCCGTCTGAGCCTGTTTATCTATCTATCTATCTAGTTACTTGTCAATCTATATGTCTATATCTTTTGTCTATTGTCTATCTGTCAATCTACATCTTCCTATCTGTCTTCGAGGGCCTAAGGATGGTTGGTCTTTTGGTTTGAATAGACGTTGTATCTCGGGTGACAATAGGTCGAGGAAATCGGTGGTCGCGGAGGTAAACATTCTATGCAGCAGGTGAACCCAGGTATGGCTCAGGAGCGCTCACGGGCTAATAGCGTACCCCTATACACCTGGCGAGGTCGACTTCCAACTTGTATTATTGTTACGGGGTTGTTTGTTGCACGTGGTCGCTTGGTATGGATTGGGCGGTAGGGTGTCGTATGTGAAATATAATGCCTTGATTGTTTGCTTTGTTACCAGAGAAAATGTTGCTGTCACGACATCATTGTCACTTCAACCAAACTGTCATATCCAAGGGCATTGTTTCGTCTTCTTTCTTCTTCTTTTCCATCTTCCTCTTTAAAAAAAAAATCCTCATTTTCTTTTTCTTTTTTCTTTCTCTTTTCCCGCTTTTCTATTCTTTCTTATCATTGTTTCTTCATTGTTTCTTCTTTTTCTTCCTCTTCCCTGTCTTCTTCCTCTCCATCATCATCATCATCATCAGCATGTTCATTCTCCTTTTAATCATCGTCCTATTCCTCTACATCTTCTTCATTCTGTTCTTCCTCCTCTTCCCCATTCAATATCATCATAATCATCGTTAATTTTTTTTACCCTAAACCAAACGAAGAACCAAAGATAGAAAGGAGGGATCGTCGCAAGATGCTGTTTCATGATAACCACTTAGATCGATTATATAAATTTTAAATTCTTTCATTAGTAAGGGAGAATGAACTTGAGTATCAGGCTGCCGTGTGACAGCGTTGGAATACGAGGCGGTTTATTGGTTGACAGCATACAGTCGTGTTCTGAGTTTGATTTACTTCATTACAAACTTGAATGATTATGGTCGACCGTCTCTCTCTCTCTCTCTCTCTCTCTCTCTCTCTCTCTCTCTCTCTCTTACACACATACAATGATGATACACACAACGATGTACGGTGTCGCAGAACAAGATGCGGAAGTCTGCATACGTGAGAAACCCCACAAATCACACACACTGAAAACGAGACCTCAATATAGTAACCACAGACTTTGGCGGTGACTTCCATGTCGAGCGCCTCTGCGGTTTAACCTACTCTCCTAACATAAGTGTCCCTTTGGCGCTGTGCCCTTCGTGTTCATTTATGCACTGACTTTATTATTTTATACCAGCATGCCGAGGCTGCGTGCAGCCATAGCTTATTCTCCCATTATAGATAGATACATGCCAGTGCCTATGCTCAGTCGATGCTATTTTGCACGTGTTTAGCTTTCACTTTTAACTTTGCCCTTTCGTCCTTGGTGCTCTATCACTTTCTTGTTTATTATGCTCAGTCAGTGCTATTATGTATACGTACTAGCTTTCACTTACCCTCTGCTCATTTGTCCTTGAGTCTCTACCTTTTTTTTTTCGTTCATTATGCTCAGTCAATGCTGCTGTTATGTATACGTGTTCGGCTTTCACTTTTACTCCACGTATTTGGCCTTGGTGCTTTATCCTTTCTCCTTTGCTGTTGTCACTTTTTTTTTCTTTTTCTTGCTCTGGTTTTATTGTTGTATGTCAGTGTCGTAACTCATCTGGTTCTTCTTCCTCCTCTTCATCTTTATCTTTTATTTTCTTCTTCATCTTCTTGTTCTTGTGTTTCTTGTTTTTTGTTCTTCTAGTTCTTATCCTTGTTCTTTTTGTTTTTATTCTTGTTCTTTTTCTTCTTCTTCTTCTTCATTTTCTTCTTTATTTCCCTTTTCCTTTCTCTCCTCCTCCTCCTTCTTCGTCTTCTTTTTTCCTCTTCTTCTTCTTTATTTCCCTTTTCTTTTCTCTCCTCCTCCTTTCCTCCTCCTTTTTCGTCTTCTTCTTCTTCTTCTTCTTCTTCTTCTCCACCTTCGTTCATTTCTTATTTTTACTGTTAGCCAAGCAAAGAACCTCCCCTCAAAAAAAAAGAAGAAAAAAAAGAAGAAGAGGAATTGTGCTTTATATTCTTGTTATGTTGGTTCGCCTTTTTTTTATTCCTCTCCCTTCCGTGGCGCACTATTCAGTGTTACTTGTATCCAGCTGTTATTTGATTTCCATTACCAACTGCACCCGAGCCACGCGCAGTTATAGAACGTGCGCCCCCAACCTCACCTTTACTACCTTTTCTGTCAGTGGTTTTATGTTCAACGAGTTTGTTTTTTAATATATTGTTTTTTTTTAATATATTGCGAGTCATGTCTACTTGTACTATTACGCTCTACTACTTTTTACTAGTTCTTTACTCTTTACTATTTTAATCCTTATACTCTTACTAAAGTTTTACCCGTTATTACTTTTTACCACTTTTACTCTTTACGACTCTTTACCTACTATGTTTTTATTCTGTACTATTACATTTTACTATTCAGTTTTACTCCATACTGCTTTTTATTACTATGTTTTGCTCTTTACGACTCTACTACAATGTTTTACTTCCTCATGACGGTCATCTGTGACACTTTTACGGCTGTTACCGCCTTGTTTACTCGTACCGTCGCTGTCAGTGCATCTCTTAACTGTAGCTGTACGACTATTGTTCCTCTTTTATTCCCTCTTCGTCCTCCTTCCTCCTTTGTTTCTCTTATTCTTCCTTCGCCCTCCATCTTCGGCCCTCCTTCCTCTTTTTTTTTTTATCGCTGTCAAAGAGTTCACACCCTCAAATTCAGGGATGGAGTATTCGTATTCCAATACAACTGAATACCGTATTTGGGTGTATTCGTATTCGAATAAATATTAATAAAAATCAAAGTATTCCCAATCGCATTCGAATACAAGGGGAAAGTATTCTTATTCTGCGAATAATCTGACGAATACTTCAAAATTTATTATCAGAAATAACAACCGTTGTTCCTTACAACTCAAGCCTCCTGCTGGGCGGACGTGTAAGTGTAATCGCCGTGAATAGTACAGGGTTGGCAGACTGTGACCGAGCTGGACGCTGGAGTCTGATTCAGTTGTCACTAGCCAGTGTGGACGTTGTGTGTTCATGAGTTCATTTTACTGTTGCATAACTTCAGAACAGTTTTACACCTATTTACGTCGAGGAGGTATTTGTGTTCGAATTAAAGCCATTTCAGTGCATTCGAATTCAATTTCGTGTTTGTTGGAATTTGAAGTATTCGCACTCGTGTTCGAATATACAGTTCTTGTATTCACCCCATCCCTGCTTCTATTACCACTCTACCCACTATAGTTACTGCCGTCACTACCATTGCTTAGTTCTCTTAATTTGCAAGAGGTATATTCAGTATCACCCCCTGCGTGTTTTTGCCCTGTTATGGTTGAGGTGGGAAGCCATTCGTGTTTTACTGGTACAGCCTTTTAGTCAGGTGAGGCGTCGGCAGGTGTGAGCCTCTTGGTCTCGCCGCGCCCACACCTGTTAACGACTTGGCGCAGGTGTGGAGGTGGAGTTTATTGTCATTCTTCGTCTTGCAACGCTTATTGAGTTTTCGAGGTGCCGGCCACGTTCCTTGTCACTACTGTAACACTACTGTAACACACACACACACACACACACACACACACACACACACACACACACACACACTTTTTTTTTTTTATCTATGGAGGCATCTTTTGTGTTCTTTTGGAGGGGCAGCCTTGTGGACATTATTTTTAAGGGGCTGAGGGGGTTGTTTTGCCCTTGATCTTACCATAACACACACACACACACACACACACACACACACACACACACACACACACACAAAGAAATATTGATGCTTGGTCTATGCGAGTTAGAACTGGTGGAGGCGGTGCGGACAAAGAACTTCCGCATCTGAGCTCGATAAAAGCAGATCATTAGGGAGACAGGACAACACGAGGATAACTCAAATCCTGTACACACACACACACACACACACACACACACACACACACACACACAGTATCAGCCAGGCAGCCTCCTAGGTTATACAGAGTCCTAACACCCCATTCCCCTGCCGGGCCGTGATGGTGCATGGAGATGGGCTTTCGACCTCAGGGACGCCGACGGTAATGAGCTGGTGGGGTGCCGCTGCTCGCCCCTCCGCCCTCCTCGCTCCCTCCTTCATGAGCTGCGGTTATTCCTTAGGCCTCAGGACCATATTCTTAAACATTTCCGCGCCCCAGCACACATATCTGACAAGGGGCCGTATTTTTAAACATTCTGCCACCTCGTTCACCAATTTGACATGGCTTTCCTAAGAGTTTGGGGCACTTCCAGGAGTAGTTTTATGACCCTGGTGGTAGTGTGACCCTTCTGTGCCATGAACCTTAAAAAACATTCATGAAAACCCGATTGATGCCCTCTTTGACCTTTAGAAATAGTTGATGTGAGAAGCGATGGTGTCTTAAAATACGGCCCAAGATTTCGTAGGCGTTTTGGCCGTTTCCAGGGGGAGTTTTATGACCCTGGTGGTAGTTTAATCTTTCATCTGTACCTTGAACCTAAAAAAACATGTATTAGAACGCAACTTATCTACTTTTTGGCCTTTGAAAATAGTTGGTGTGAGGGGTGGAGGCGTCTGACAATACCGACCTCAGTGTCCTAAAAAAGCTGGAGTCCCTGTTCTTGAAAGCTTATGATATCGTGTTAGCGCAGACATAACACTGTTTTGTTTTGTCACCCACCCCATCCCCCCGTTTTTTTTTTTCTTGTACTATCACGCTCTTGTTTTTCATGTTTTTTTTTAACGAGGGGACTCCGTTTAGTTTTAGTTTTCTTTTCTTTTGATGCCCTTTCATAGATTTCAATAGTAATAATAATAATAAGAAGGTTTAGTTTACCAAATCAGTAGAAGTATAATGCCTGAATAGAGTTGGAAGTGGATACGGTGTGGGCAAGGAACATCCACGACTTTTAAGTAAAAGTTAGATAAAAGTAGATATGGAGACAGACCAACACGAGATAAAACGAATTGCTCTACACTACAACTAGGAAAATAAAACTTAAGTACACTAGGTAAGTACAAGACCATTTTTTTACGGCAAAGGGTGCATCTAAAGGGCAGAAAGATCAATAACAACAAATAAAGCCCGCTAACAAAATACACAAAAAGCACTGTTACAAAGCACTTATTTCTCACCCTTCTCTTCTCGCCCCGCCCGTCCATTTCTCTTCCCACTCCCTCATGCAGCGAGTGATGACATTCTAAAAATAACGTTATATCCTGTTATCGGAAGCCAAGTGTCGTTAACAGGGGAACGGCAACACAAAAGAAATGTTTACAACCTACCCGTTACAAAGCTCTCTGTCTCTTCCCTTGTAACGTCGTATCCCCGTTAAAGGAAAAGACTTAATATATGCCGTCCCTTTATCTGAAGCCTAATAGTGTCGTTAACATTGACCCAACGCAAGATATGTATACCTTTTAGTCGTTACAAGCTCTTTTTCGCTCCCCCTTTTCTACCGTGCTATCCATTATTAGGCTATAGCAAAAAAATTACATACATGCCGTCTCTTTATCTGAAACCTAATAGTGGCGTTCTAACATAGGACTTCAGTGTAAAGATATTTATACTCGTTACAAAGCTCTTGCCTCTCCCTCCCCTCGTATACCGTCATATCCTCATTATAGGAAAAGACTTGCATCCCGTTCTTTCATCTGAAGCGAAAGTGTCGTGTTGACATGAAGACTGCAACGCATGATATGTATACCAGTTACAATGCAGTTCAATCCCGCTTCTATCCCATCACACGAAGACTCGCATTCTGTCCTGCTCTGAGTCTTGTTGGGTCCATATTCTCAAACATTTCGGGGCTTTCACACCCGCATTAGATAAGGCTTTGGTAGAAGTTGTGTGTGGGTATTTCCATGGGTAGTTTCATGAGCCTTGTGATAGTTTTGACAAGGCTTCTGCTGTACCTTGAACATGAAAATCACTCATGAGAATCCGATTTATCTATATGGGTGGGTATATCCAAGAGTAGTTGTATGACCCTAGTGATAGTTTTGACAAGGCTTCTGCACCATGGACATGAAAAACACTTGTGAAAACCCGACTAATCTATGTGGGTGGGTATTTTCATGGGTAGTTTTATGAGGCTAGTGATAATTTGACAAGGCTTATGTACCGTGAACCTGAAACATAACTTATGAGAACCCGACTAATCTATATGGGTGGATATTTTCATGGGCAGTTTTATGAGGCTAGTGATAATTTGACAATGCTTATGCACCGTGAACCTGAAACATAACTTATGAGAACCCGACTAATCTATATGGGTGGATATTTTCATGGGTAGTTTTATGAGGCTAATGATAATATGACATGGCTTATGCACCGTGAACCTGAAAAATATCTCATGAGGACCCGACTAATCTCCTTTGTGGCCTTTGGTAGTATTTGTTTTAAGAGCCGAAAGCGTCTGAGGATACGGCCATAGAAGAATCGCATCCACTTGAAAATTACACAGAAGTAAATGATGTTCATACCAAAAGCCTCACAATAAGTAGTAAAATAAATCCCACAATAGGAAAAAGTGATAAGTCTTCAGTCTACGCAATAGTTCGTGGTAGTTTGAGTATAAATAACAAACAAGAAAAAAAATCATCGTACTCTTTTGTTTTCATGTAATGGTGTAAGTCTTCCTGCTGTGGCATAAGAAAACAAAATAACAGGAAACGTTGTCGCGCCCAGACATTTTCATTGTCATAATGTTTGGTGCTGGACGCCTTTGGACATTCTGGGAACCGACTTCATAGATACACACACACACACTTACAAACAAAAAAGCATAATATATAGTCGTACCTTGAATATATACTTATTTTGACCACGGAGAGCATAAATAGAACACACAAACTACTATAAGGGCGAAGGTGAGCCGATCAGGGTGGTGTAAGATGTACTGGAGGAGGGCGAGTCAGGATAGAAGCAGGAGGGTGTGGCGGGCACGGCTTGAGTAGGACGGCATAGTAGGAAAACAGGATGGAGGGGGGCGCGTGTGAAAGGATTACGGTTGGTACAATAAGACACCTTTGCTTCTCACATCATCTATTTCTAAAAGCCAAAGAGGGGGTCAGTCAGCTTCTAATGAGTGTTTCTTCAGGTTCATGGTACAGGAGAAGGTTCACACTACCACCAGGGTCATAAAACTACTGCTGGAAATGCCCACAACGTACTCCTACGAAAGCCTTGTTAAATATGTGTTCTTGAGCGGCGAAATGTCTTGTAATGCGATCCTACGTGTCGAAGAATTACCTGGCTGGGTTTCTTGTGGTAGTAGTGGAGAGAGCATTAATACCAGTAATAGAAGTGATGGTATGGGGTGAGGGATAATATTAGTAGTAGTAGTAGTAGTTGCTGTTGTTATTGCAGATACGTCACTACCACCGATGCCAGATTATCGTACTCAGAGCCTCGTATTTACCTGTTTCTGAGCCATAGCTGTTGCCAAAGAGCACCAATAATTAACCATTTTAACTGTAACTATATATGAAGGGAGTTATTGGGGTCTAAGAGGCAGTTTTTGGGTCGGAAATCGGCAAACATAGGAGGCTGAGTACGACAATCTGGCAACGTTGCTCACCATCTTAAGCATAGCGCCTGACATACATACACTTCAAGACTCCATCATTCACAACAATATAGCCTGACCTAACTCTACGTACAAACACAAACCCACAGCAACAGCCGGGGAGAGCAGGAAAAGGTTTAATATAATCACGAGGAATAGGGTAAGTTATGTATGGGCTGTGTACTGCCTTGCACCCAAACATTTCGGGCTTACACAGTACACACCAGCGTTGCCAAATTATCGTACGAATCGTAATGCATATTCGTAGTTTCTCACCGATAACTATTGTAAAAAGAAAGAAAACCATCAAATTTTAACAGTTTCAATGATGACTTTAATAGACTATCGTTATTTATGAATGTACGACAGATTGGGGGGCCTAAAAATGATAAATGGAATGTTTAGATTACGACAATTTGGCAGCGTTGGTAAACACCCACATTTGGTATGACATTCGTAGAGATTGTGTTAGTATTTCCATGGGTAGTATATCCGTATTTTGCGCCTATTGATAGTTGGACAAGGCATCTGCACCATGAACGTGATAAAACACTCATGAGAAATTGACTAATCGCCTGAAATTTGTGGCCTTTGGAACGTGAGAACATGACTGACTCCTTTGTGACCTTTGGAAATGTGTTGTGAGTGCCGAAAGCGTCAGAGAATGCCGGACAAAGTGGTGTGGAATGAAAGGCCAATGCTATGACCTACTACTCCCGCTTATTGAAATGTGAAGGATGGTGGGTTTGAAGGTTGACAAAAGAAATAGCGAAAGAGCTGAGGCACAATAGAGCGAGAGGCAAACTTGACTTAACCCCCTGAATGAGTATGGAAGTGGAGCTTACTTGGTATACTGTGAATGTCCAAGCTGGTGATGGTAGTGTAATTTGCATGGAAGGAAGGTACACAGGGGAAGCATGGATGACTGGGTAATTAGATGGAGCTGTGTGTTATTGTACTGGAAGGTGGAGATAGGATCGTAAGGTTAAAGGAATGGATACGGTTTTAAGTGTATGATGAAAGGTAGTACAGATGAAGCATGAATAACTGGGTAACTATAAAATAAAATAAAAATAGATGGCGCTGTGTGTTATTGTATGGATAAGTAGAGATATGATCGTAAGGTTAAGGGAATTGAGACGGTGTTGACTAGGATGGAAGCATGGAGGTAGGATGAGTATGTAAGGTATGTATACAGGTGGTATGGACGGTAGTACAGGTGAAGCATGGTTGACTGGGTAGTTAGACGTCGCTGTGTGTTATTGTATTGAGTGTAGAGATAGGATCGTAAGGTTAAGGGACTTGAGAAGGTGTTGACTATATACAGGATGGAAGATAGTAGGTTACAGCTGAAGCTTGAATGAATGGTTAACTAGATGACGGTGTGTTATTGAATAGATAGGTAATGATCGTAAGGCTAAGGGAAACAGAGACGATGTTGACTATATAGTATGGAATGACTGGGTAACTAGATGGTCTATTTGTTATTGCAGTGAACTTGAGATGTCACTGGTTATTGTATTGAAAGGTACCGTAAAACGGGGTAATTTGGGGTAATTTGGGACGCCTGAATTAATTATGTAAGTGATTAATTAGAGGATTCCAAATCCTTAAAACCTTTACTTTAGGACCTGTAGAGGGCAGGGTTCAAAATTCCCTAAAATTTTATAAAAAGTTAAACTCTTAAAAATTTAAATGTCCTTCCACATTCTGCCCTTTAAATGTTTATTGTTTCGTTCATAATCCCAAAATTACCAAAAAATTGTCCCAAATTACCCCGTTTTACGGTAGCGATCGTAAGGTTAAGGGAAACAGAGACGATGTTGACAATATAGTATGGAATGACTGAGTAACTAGATGGCCTATGTGTTATTGTATTGAAAGGCAGCGATCGTAAGGTTAAGGGAAACAGAGACGATGTTGACTGTATGGTATGGAATGACTGAGTAACTAGATGGCCTATGTGTTATTGTATTGAAAGGCAGCGATCGTAAGGTTAAGGGAAATAGAGACGGCATAACGTATGGCATGGAAAGTGGATAATGGTGGTGACTCATAAGACTCGGTTGATGGCGCTAAGCTTGGATATGAGGTAATTTCTGTCCTCTTTTTATCACTTGCTTGCTTCTGACTCTCCTATTCCACACTCGACCTCCTTCCTTTCTTTCTCCTTCCTTCCTCTCCGTGTCCCCTTCCCCAGGTCTAGCGTAGTGTTCGGTATGTAAGGGGTAGTAATTATACAAGTTGTAGTAGTAGTAATAGTAGTAGTAGTAATAATAGTAATAGTAGTAGTAGTAGTAGTAATTAGAGATTTTGGTGACATGACACTCAAGGTATTATGCATGTGTGTGTGTGTGTGTGTGTGTGTGTGAGTACCAAGGAGACCTGACAATAATTCTTGCTCTTGTGTTTGCTCTCTCTCTCTCTCTCTCTCTCTCTCTCTCTCTCTAAATCTCATAGCTCTCGCAATAACCTGATTGTTGGGGTGACGAACGGCCTCGATAGAGAGAGAGAGAGAGAGAGAGAGAGAGAGAGAGAGAGAGAGAGAGAGAGAGGAGGGGGGGGGCAGGTGTGTTGTGAATCGACAATGCCACCGATATCACATTACGACGAGAAGGACGGAAGAATAGAAGAATGAGGCGGATGAGAGAGAGAGAGAGAGAGCAACAAAAAAAAATAATGCAAAGGAAAGGGATGTAAAATGACGTAGTAAAAGAATGAGAGAGAGAGAGAGAGAGAGAGAGAGAGAGAGAGAGAGAGAGAGAGAGAGAGAGAGAGCAACAAAAAAAAAATAATGCAGAGGAAAGGGATGTAGAATGACGTAGTAAGAGAGAGAGAGAAGGGGGAAGGGGGGGAGGGAGGATGCGGAGGAGCGAGGACTTTAATTTGTGTGTCGCAATGAAGACAATGAAAATGAGGAAGACAAGGGTAAGACAGGGGTGAGGAAGGATGGGGTGGAGAGGGGGAGGAGGGGGGAGACTACTGCTGGTGCTGCCTTGTTCATGTAGCCTTATAAACTGTTTGTAGGTCCTCTCTCTCTCTCTCTCTCTCTCTCTCTCTCTCTCTCTCTCTCTCTCGGTAGCAGAAATTTTCATATTATATACTTTATTTATTCTTATTTTTATTTGGTTCTCAATTGTAGTGTTTATATTACTTAATTTCTATGTTATTCTTATTTTCTTCTCAGTAGTAGTTTTCATATTACTTTATTTTTTTTATTTTTTATTATGCTATTGTAACGTTACCATCACCAAATGTTTGTTACTGTTGTTGTTGATGGTGGTGGTGATGGTGGTCGTCGTAGTAGTAGTGGTAGTGATGTTGATGTGGTGGTGGTGAAGGTGTTGATATCCAAGCTATTCACACACCTTTGTTTGGTCTGTATGAAGAGGAGAGGAGGGTAGTGAAGGGGGAGGGAGGAAGAGAACCGCAAGGAAAGAGGGAGGAAGGAAAGGGAGGAAGGGAATGTAGTGAACTTGAGGAGCTGGTGGAGAGGTGATGGTTATTGCATTCTCTCTCTCTCTCTCTCTCTCTCTCTCTCTCTCATGATTTTTACAGCCCCAAATATTTTTTTTTCTTTTTCGAAGTAGATCTCAAAAATCAAAATGGCGCAGATATAACAAGCAAATGAGAGAGAGAGAGAGAGAGAGAGAGAGAGAGAGAGAGAGAGAGAGAGAGAGAGAGAGAGAGAGAGAGAGAGAGAGAGTTTACTACCTTATGATTTAGTGGCCTTGGTATGTTACGAAGCATGTAAACTTATAACGTACGTGACACACACACACACACACACACACACACACACACACACACACTGTTCCCCATGTATGTAATGACAGGATACACACACACACACACACACACACACACACACACACACACACACACATTTCCATAAACACATGCATGATAATTCTGCATACATTTACAGGGATATTATTCTCATCGCAATTTGTGCAAGAGGTCTGGAATTAGATATGCGCTTTGGAGTTGGTTATTGTTGTTGTTGCTGTTGTTATTGTTGTTATTCGTTTTCTTCGTTTACTTTTGCGTCTCCTTCGTCTTCTTTTTCTTCTTCTTTTCTTTTTCCTCCTCTTCTTCTTCTTCTTTTTCTCTTTATTATTATCATTAGTAATAATAGTAGTAGTAGTAGTAGTAGTAGTAGTAGTAGTAGTAGTAGTAGCAATATCATTATTGTTGTTACTACTATTATAAATCAATTAACAAGATAAAAATAAAACCTCACTGCATGATATATTTACGTGTGTGTTTTGAGGCGAAAAATATTCAGAACGGTGTGAAATAGCTTATTATTATTATCTTTATTATTACTACTACTATTAACCTACATACTTAGCAAAAGAGAGCACCCTTAAAAACTCACTGCATATTATTTACGTATGTGTGTTTTGAGGTGAAAATTATATTATGGAACGGTGTGAAATAGCCTATTATTATTATTATTATTATTATTATTATTATTATTATTATTATTATTATTATTATTATTATCAGTATTCTTGCTACTATATTATACATTAACAAAGTAGAGCAATCTTATAAAAATCTGACTGCATATTATTTACGTGTGTGTGTGTGTGTGTGTGTTTTGAGTTGAAAATATAATATAGGACGGCTTGGATTAATAGTTTTGTCAGGGTGAAGATTGAGTTTTTGCATTCCCTGCCAACTCTGCCTCGTCGTAATTTGTTCGGGGAAAGTAAAAAAAACTCGCCTTGCTGAATACTGGGTCACCCTAAACGCGGGAACACGCATTTCTCCAACTGTTTTTCCGCCATCCACGAACTCGCGAAACTTGGAAGCCTATTATAGTTGCATGGCGTCACTGAAACAAAATTTGCGTCTTTTTCTTTCTGTCAGATCTCTATTTTGTCTTTCGTTGTTATATCTAGTTGGGTTTGTTTGTTTATTTATTTTCCTGTGCTTCTTATTGCTCCTGAAAAGTTAGATAATTATAAAGGGTTGAAATAAAATCATCGTCCCATTAAATGATACTGTTGCATTGTAGAGGTCAGAGAATAGATCATTTAGACGTGTAATGGATTGGCTGTCATTAGGTCTGTAGTGACAAATTATATAGTGACAAATCTTTGCTGCCTTGGAAAACAAACAGGACGAAAGAGTAAATAAATAATATAATATAATGATGAATAAATTGGTGATACTACTACTAACTACTTCTACTACTAATACCACTGACACTCCTCCTCCTCCTCCTACTACTACTACTACTACTACTACTAATAATAATAATAATAATAATACCACCTCCTCCTCCTCCTCCTCCTCCTCCTACTACTACTACTACTACTACTACTACTACTACTACTACTACTAATAATAATAATAATAATAATAATAATAATAATAATAATATAAATACGAACTCCCGGCGTAGGTAAGACACACGAGTACTCAGCAATCTGGTTCATCCCTATTAATGTCTCCCACAGCTCTCACGGGAAATTAACTCGAAGAAATAAATAGCATAAGCATATTTCCGTTGGCTGGGTCGTGTCTGGGGGACAAGACGAAGGCTGTTGTATATTCACACGTGCAAACTCCCTTCCCTCCCTCCTCCCCACCCCGTTCCACAGAGGTCCTCCTCAGTCACGTGCCAGCCTGCCATGTCGTCGACCTCTATACCCGTCCACTTGAGCAACCTCCCGCCTGCCTTCTTCTTTCCTTACGCTTCCTTTTCCTTTTTTCTTGTTTCTTTCCTGCATTTTTTTCTTCCTTCCCTTATTCCTACACTTCTTTTTCCTCTTTACTGCAATCCCTCATCCTCCTCTCCTTCATTCCTTCTTGCACTTCCTTCTTTCATCTCTTCCCATCCTGCAATCTGTCATCCTCCTCTTCTTCTTCACTCCTTTACTACACTTTCTTCGTTTCCTTTCCTACGTGTTGATTCCTCTTTCTCCTCATCTTCATTCACGAGACGGCGGCAGACGCACTTTCCAGCCCACCTTTGCCCAAGACTTGCATTACCTTCCCGGCTACACTCCTCCCTCTCTCATTCCTTCCCACAGTACGTCACCCTTCTCTATTATTTACTATTGCATCCATATTACATGTATTTACACCCTCACGTAGCCCAGTTATTCTTCTCTCATTCATTTCTCCGCTGCCACATCGACCACACCCTCTCTCCGTATCCTGGTCTTCGCTTCTCTCTAAATGCGTCATCCTTCTCGCTTCTTTTACTCATGCACCTATTTTACATATCTTTACACTCTCTCTTTACGCTCTTTCTTATCCCAGTTAGTCTTCTCTCATTCATTCATTCGCTATCACATCGGCCACACCCTCTTTTCGTATCCATTATTTCTTCTTCTTCACTTCTTTTATGTTTTCTCTCTGCTTCCCACATCCCGTTATTCTCTTCGCTCACTCTCTGTATCCTTTTCTTCCCTTCTTATTGCTTCCTCCCACACCTCTTCATTCAATTTTTTTTTTTTCACATCACATACTCACTCTCTTCGTATCTTTCCTTCCTCTTTGCATACATTTCTCTCATACGCTTCGCTGCACCTGTTTTCCTATCTCCCTCTTCAACCTCAATCGTGTTTCTTTTATTTATAGTTTGTCTTCCATTCTCACTACATTTTCTCCTCACTACATTACTCTCTTTCTCCGTGTCTTTAATTCCTCATTGCATACGTTTCTCTCATTCACTTCGTTGCACCTGTTTGCCTGTTTCCATCAACCACCTCATTCGTGTTTCTTATATTTATAGTTTTTCTTCCATTCTCACTACATTTTCTCCTCACTACATTACTCTCTCCGTTTTCCTTCCTCATTGCATACGTTTCTCTCATTCACTTCGTTGCACCTGTTTGCCTGTTTCCATCAACCACCTCATTCGTGCTTCTTATGTTTATAGTTTGTCTCTTCCACTCTCACTGCATTTCCCCGTCTACAAGCTCCAAGCCATTCCTTCCTTTACACTCTTGATCACACAACCTCACTTTCCCTTCCCTTCATCGTTCGTTCACATCTCTCCCCCACCTGCACTCCCTCCCACTCTCTTCCTTCCTCAATTTCCCCACCCACCCACCCACCTGCATCTCTCTTTCTTCCCAACCTGCTTCATCACCTGCCCTCCCATTATCATTTCTCCTCACTCCCTCCTTGTGTGTGTTTTGCGCCCCCTCCTCCTTCACCTCCTTACCTCGCCAACCCCCTCAGTCACGCCTCTAGCCATCGACTCAATGCAACAGAGGGTGGACTGAAAGGGGTTGAAAATCATGTATGTTTTTTTTGTGTGTGTACTTACTTACGTCTGTTGCATTATATTTATTTGGCATGGTTTGAGCTGAGGCGTGAATTTACTGGGTCATATGTAGGCTACCTGCTGGCTGCCTTCCTTTTCAGAGTATATATTGCTCATATTAATCGGTTCACTGCCTCCCCGAATGTGGGTCTTGGTATTTGAGTATTTGTATAGAGGCCATTCCCCTTTTTCGAGTTCACTCCTCTTATTATTCTCTTCATTTTCCTGCAGTGCTCATTCCATCGCCATCTGTCATAACTGTCTTCACGCTACTGTGCTTTTGAACTCGCCAATTAACTGCATGCCTCCACCTCCTTACACGGCTCTCATGCACATGGCTTTCATCTTTATTACAGCCCCGTGATGTCCAACTTAGGATCCTATATGCAACACTTAACCAGTATCTCGCAACTTCGAATCCTTATGCAATGTTTAACCAGTACATATCTCGATGCAAACTTTAACCGGTGAACCTGTAACCGCCTTGAATCATCTATTTCCCTATTCCTACGAGGGGAGTATCAGCACACCTCTCAAGCCAAAACCAATCTGTCTTTCTGCATTTTCCTCTGTCTACGTTTTATTACCGGGAAACCTGTAACTGCCTTCCTTCGTCTGTGTTTCCCTATTCTTTACCTACGAGGAGAGTATTAGAACACCTCTCGAACCAAACTCAATCTGTGTCTTTCTGCATTATCCTCAATCTTCATTTTATCAATCCAGCAAATTACAGCTTTAGTGTGTGTGTGTGGGGGGGGGGGGGGAGTGGTTCCATTGCCTTGACCCCTGTACCGTAATAATGTTTTTTTTTTCTTTTCATTTGCATTCATTGTAGCATAATTATTTTTTATATTGTCAAAAACTAATTGTGATTGTGACGGTAATTACGATAATGAGACAGCCAGTGTTAGTGGTAACAATAACAATAACAGCTGTAATTGATGCTCCACATATCGTGACACACACACACACACACACACACACACACCTTTGAGATGCAACATAATGGCAGGAAACAATTTTACCTGTTGCCATGGGGAACTGGAGGGAGAATGGGAGCCAGCCACGTATACACGAAACACACACACACACACACACACTTGCCAGATACGTATATATGAGTGTTGAGCCAGTTACACTTTTTATAGATAGCAAGAAGCACGATATTTCACAGTTAATCTTTCAACCGTACATTAAACTGCTATGTAGTAATGAGACCTCAATGATGATGTTAATTATCACCACACGGCTCAAGTTTAGATATAAAAAGACCCCTTGTAGTACGTACCTCTACTTGTTTGATGTAATGATATGCCTCTATACTAGGGTGACCAGACGTCCCCGGTTTCCGGGGACAGTCCCCGTTTTCAGTGAACCTGTCCCCGGCTACTGCTGTCCCCGGAAATGTCCCCGGTTTTCACTATGACTGAAAGATCCGAAAAAAAACACGAAAATGTTGATCAAACTATACGTATAGTTGCGCACCGTACTACTCGCACTGTACAGTGCTAAGGTACAGTGTACAGTGTATATATAACTAAGGAAATGATCAACAGCTTTGCACGGCATAATTTGCGAGATTGCCTTCCAAGAACATAAAAATTGCTAATCAATTGAATTCTTATTCAATTTAGGATAAAGAGGGTGAGAAAAATTTTTGAATGCTGGTTTTTAAATGGTAAGGGCAGTGTCCCCATTTTAGTTTTTCAATGACAAAAACACTACATGTTTTGGAGGTTTTTACGCCTCTGAACCGAAAATGTCCCCGTTTTTTGTCTCAGAAATCTGGTCACCTTACTCTACACACTCTCGAAAATATTAATTAATAGGCTACAACTTTTTAATGGCATCCAAAAAAATTACCGTGCGGCCAAGAAGTGGACCAAAATTATCATGCGCGGATCACGTAATAAAAAAAAAACTTATGTAACCGCGCAGACCTTCAATGCATGGCCACTTGCCTCCCAGTCGCCATGTTGCCTTTATGCAGCCCGTACTTCATAATCCTTGATCCTGTCCAGTGCTCCTGCCTGAACACAAGCTTCTGGTGTTTCAAAGTCATTTTCTATGCATTGGTGGTTGGCTTGTGTTCAGTCTAAAGCGATGGGTAAAACGCGTTGAGTGTGTGCAGCAGCAAAGAGGCAAGATGGTATCCGGGTTGCGCATGGCTAAACTCTTTCTATCTTCGGCCCTGACACACACACACACACACACGCACACACACACACACACACACACACACACACACACACACAGCAGTATTAAAACTCGATCCATTTATCATGCGAGCACCAAATGATAAGGTTTTATGTCACCGCGCTTCGCTGTACCAAACGCAATGGCAGCCTCGTGATGGTTGTATGCGCGACAAATGAGAAAAACCGCAAGTGATGGGAGAAATTGACCTCTCTTTTTGGCCACTCATCTATACTTTTTATTACAGGAGGAGCAGTGGTTATTAGGCTTTTCGTTCTCCTTTATTTTTGCCCTTGAGCTGCTTCCTTTACTATAAAAAGAAAAATCAATATGCATTACATTTATTTATATCTGACGTATATGTGCTTTGAGTTTTGGTGCCTACGTTTTTAGAGAATGATAGACATACGGAATTGTGTTACTTGTAATGAGTTTGTATAGGCTCATAATATACTTGCAGGTAGGTTTAGCTTTTCCAGAGTGCTCTTGAAGATTAGTGGTCATGATCGAGTTCGTATAAGTGCTGAGCGAAACACTGTGACCCCTGCACCCTTTCTTGTATACTGTGCTACTGACAGTGTGCAATACTATCAAGGAATGTGAAAATAATTGGGACAGAGAGAGAGAGAGAGAGAGAGAGAGAGAGAGAGAGAGAGAGAGAGAGATTCTTTATGGATATGGATAAACTGATGTTTTGTTTTCTATTGTTTATTTATTATATTTCAGGAATGAATGGCAAGGACCAAGACAGTCCTGGGAGGGGGAACGCTGAATCCCCCACCAAGTCCTGGGTTCAGTTTGAAGAAGAGGAAGGAGGCGTAGAAGGCCAGAAGGATGGCAAGGGCACGCAGGGCTCCCTCAACACGCCGGCTGTCATTGATGCCCAGTCTGTGCAGGTTAGTTGTCAGGGGTCAATGCAAATACTGACACCACTTAACTCTATCATCATGACATGCATTGGATTGGATTGCATAAGTATTGAGCATATGTTATTTGCTTTAGCTTTGTTAGGTTCAGATATGATTACATACTATATATATTTTATGATTCATTGGACATTGAATGAGATGAGATCAAATAATATCAATTAATGCTCTTGTGGTAACAGTTATTGTCAGAAACTGAAGTATTGGTGAAGTATAGATTGTAGTTGGCAAGTTTTCCTTAACTGACTGTAATTGTTTACTTAATTCTTAAGTAGATTCTTCACCTTGCTCATAAAAAATAGTGATAATGATGATGTGGTCGAGAACTTGAAGTTATCTGATAGGTCTGCACATTTCTTGTTTTTACAAGCACAGCCAGCTCTCCAAGATTTGTACCATTGCTTGCCTTTATGCATTATTACAAAGATATGGATCTCCTGAATACTTTTACTAATGATCCAGAACATGAACGTTTATCACGGGCTCTAAAAGGCAGATGGATTGGGGGGAGCACAGGCGAGGACATGGCCATCCCAGACTGGGAGGATGCCACTTTTATTTTAGATATGTATCATATAGGTCAATATATGTAGCTATAACATATCGGTTGGACACCGTAAGACAGTTATAGTTTAAACATTAAAAGCAGTTTAAACTCAATATACATAATTAAGAGTAGTAATGAAAAGATAAAAAGAAAACTACACTTTCATTGTTTAAAGGGATGGTAGTGGAGGATGTGCTTGGATATTCTATTGAGAAAGTATTTATGAACCTGAAGTAGATTACAAATCATTAACTAAATGAGGTCATATTTTTAAAGGGTTTGGCATTGTGGCATTCTTGTTTAATGTGTTGCCTAGTGCAGTCAGTATAGTGTGTGCCATCTACTCCAGCTCAGAGTCAACCCAAGTCTTCCTGATGAACAGCTAGATGTGTTAACTACCACAAAGGTGCTAAGAATACGGCTAGTGGGGATTTCCTCGTGATTAGATAAACCTCCAGAACCTTTCTCTCAGCCACAATAAAACAGCAAGAGACTAATGTGTCACAGACTCTCACATTTAAAAGGTTACTGAATCATGTAAAATGTCACCTAGAAAAAATTTGCAGGAGTCATGAAATAGTGTGGGGCTATAGGCTCCAGAACAAGTCAATTTTTAGGCAGGACACCCACTGCTACATTTTTACAGTTACTCTTCAAAAATGTCTGTAGTTTGTTTATGTATCATGAATCCTCTTGCTGTTGAATGTTTATTATAAAACTTTCATAAGTTTTTCAAAAAAATATGTGAAAAAAAATTTAGATTATTAATTCTGTTCAGGAGAGTTCAGGCATGTACGTACATCATAAGTGGATCTATAGACTAATTTGTGTTATTATTCTCTCAGGTTAGTTTGGAGAACCACAATGCACCACCTGAAAAGAACAGAAACAGCCTAGCCAAGGCTATCTCTGAGCCATCCAATGGCGTACCAAGGCTGCCGGCACCTCCCACGGGGGGCATGGCAGAGTCACGGGTCACCATGTCCCAGCTCAGCCCCTCACAGCTCCACAACGTGCCTCTCAATGAGGCCTCAGCTGGCCCCCCACCATCCCACCGCCCACCACCTGCCTCCCAGCCAGTGGTCAGACAAGGCTTTTGTAAGTTTCTGCTTCTCTGAATGTATTTTATAATGTATACGTTTTAGAACACAGAGCATCTTTACTTTTTCATGAATGAATAATGACTGTTTTCAATACAGTCCCACAAAGTTTGTGCCATTGTGTTTACTTTTACTTGTACCCTCAGTACATTAAAAACTAAGTTATGTTATTTACTTATATAAAAGTTATATATATGCACGTATATACAGTATATTTTATTTCCTTACACAAAACTGCACTTCTCTTTTTGTGTCCTAGTTGCATGTCCACTTCACTTTCTGGTCACTGACATGAAACTTCTTCCCTGTTGTCTTCAGCCAATGGTGATGTGATTGTCACCCTGCTGCCCCAGAACACCTCGCTGCCATGGATCACCCCAGCACAGTTCCGTCCTGAGCTGGTGCCAGAAGAGCTCATGGCACAAGGGTTAACGGTCAGTGGTCCTGTATTCTCTCAGATGTATGGATGTTTAGTTAAAAGATAAGCCATTTAGTTTGCCAGTAACTTGCAAATATCATAATGAGCTACATTTACAAGCTCCTCTGCAGCATCCTATTTTAAAAGAACAGAGGAGGCTTATTTTATATTGTAATGTTACCATTTCAGAAAAAGTTGTCTACAAAAAAATGCACCTAATAGATCAAGTAATAATTTCCCTTGTTAGAACAGTCATAGGAACATTTTTTTGTGTCCTGGTTTAGCACAACTATTTAATGGCACACGTCTGCACACACAGCTAACAGTAGAGGACTACGTGCACATCATGTCCCAGCTGGTGAACGACTACCGCTTCACCCTGTACAACGTGTGCTACAAGCGAGTCCTCATGGCCTGGATCATCATGGGCTTCATTATCCTGCTCTGCATCCTCTTCTCAGGGCTCTCCCAGCTAGCCCTCTTTGGGGCTGGCATTGGCTGGCTCATGGTCAATGCGGCAGCTATATTCTTTTGTATGTGGATCAAAATCAGGGTGAGTGGACACTTAACATACTGTGCTCTCACAGTTTGAGTGTAGTTGGTGTCAGAAAATTTTCATTAAATGCAAATTCATGATCTGTAAGGTAAAAAACTTTAAGGAAAAAAAACAGTTGGTTCCAAGCTGACAGATTCAGACTGATTTTTACCCAATAATTACCCTTTTTTCCTTTGTTCATAAATCTATGCTCTCATTTTGCACCATTTTTGACACTGTAAGAATGCTTTAGTGGTGTAGGGAGTGCTGAACAAATATTTTGAAGATGTGCATCATTAGGTAAATTGTAGTTAATACTTATTGTGTAGCTCACAGAAGTAAAAATGACTTGACATTCAGTATAGAAGTACATGCAGTAGTATAAAGGTTATTGTGTGGATACCAAGTTACAGGGAAACTGTTTGTAGTATTTGATAATGATGCTATGTTGTTATTATTATTATTATTATTATTATTATTATTATTATTATTATTATTATTATTATTATTATTATTATTATTATTATTATTATTATTATTATTATTATTATTATTATTATTATTATTATTATTATTATTATTATTATCATTATCATCACACAGCTTAACAAGTCCCTGGAACAGTGCTTGGCGGAGATCAACATTCAGTTACTTCGCCACAAGATTATCCTTGGGTTGGATGACCGTGGAAAATTGTCGTGTCACAAAGTTAACCTTTGTTTCATCTATTTTGACACTCATGACTGTCTGGTGAGTCCTAAAGTAATACCATTTGGTACTTTTGAGTCCTGTAAGCCTACATTACCAGTCCAGTTGTAGATAAACCTTCATTATCATGCATATATCTGTCTAGCAGCTCAGAAACTGACTAAAAAAATAGTTCAAGAAGCAGGATCAATCTTCACAATTTTCACTGGAAAACTTTCCCATAGACCAACTACACACTAACATTTCTGCAAAAAGTAAAGTTTACTGAGATCTTTTACCTCTCAAAGGCAAAGCTGCAGGAGGTGATGGAAGAGGAGGAGCGGGCAGGGCGAGCAGTGAACAGCGAGGAGGCTGGCAAGCTGCCGTCCCTCCGGCAGCGCATGGACATCGATGACTCTGACATCATCATCACTGGTGCCACAAACACTCGCATCTCCCGGCAACAGGTAATGGTAGTGAAGGGTCAAGTTTGACTCAAGTCACCACTTGCCCACAGCATCTTATTCAGAGCTGTTCAGCTGGTAATGTAGATTCTTCTGTTTTGTACTTTGTTGTTAGGTGTAGCTAGGAGGCTTTGTTATCTTTTCACTACCTGTAAGGCTAATTTTGCTCAAGACTTTATGGAGCCAGATCCATTTTTTGTGGTAGCTGTTATGCTTTTAGCATTGTTATATTCAGTTGAACTATACTGACTGGTAAGTGCACATTTGTGACAAGGTGCAGATTTCCTTAGCAGTCATTAAAATACAAAACTGTGCATGAAATAAAAAATATCATCACCATACTGCAATGGAAATACATGTGCTTCAGTGTCTGGCCTTGGTTGTTCTTTAGAATTGTTTCCTTGTCTCTCTATCAGCATATGAATTAAAGCACAGCAATGTATCTAATATGACTGTTGCATGTTTGTACTGTTTTGTATGTAATGTACAATGACTGTTTTATTATTTTATTATTCATTGATTTTAACCCCCCACCCTCCATCCTGCTTCTGTGGGAAGTAGGTGATGGGGATGATAAGGCTGATGATGATGACTAATTTCAGTTTAGTTTTTATACCTATAGCTTTCACATTTACTTTGTTAAGTTTGACGACCTGTATGTTGCATGTGTACAAATAATTTCCTCTCAAGCAGAGCATTCTTTGAATCTGGAAGAAGATAGATTCTTTTAAGATTTTAGATTCAGTTGACAAACTAAGATTATTTGCTATAGACAAAAATGCTGTTTTCTCCTTCATCTTTAATAAGACGGCAATAGAATAAGTGTCTACATCTCTAAAGACTCATTTTCACCTGAACAGGAAATCCTGAGGGTTTGTCTAAATTTCAACATTATATAATTTGCAGAAAAGCATAACAGTCTAGAGATATGATATACTTTGACCGACATCTTCTCTTGGTTACTAAGATGAGTTGGTTCTGTGGACTGAGCTGCCTTTGAAGCAATGCTACTACTCAAATTTTGTAAAATATTTAGCCATATTTCATGTACAGTTATGGAAAGAATCTCAAAATAGCCTTTTAAGATACCTGGATATGAGAACTTGAGAACTTCCAGATTTAAAAGGTCAGTCCTGCACATTAGAGTCTTGGTACTTTATATTAGTTCCAAGCAGTATATGCTGCATGGAAGTATTGCACATGTTACAGGAGCGCGCCAACCTGCTGCTGACCCGATATAGCCAGCGCTGGGCTAAGGACTACCTGCGCAAGCGGCTAGATTGGGCCTTTGATGCCCAAGCACGCATGGAGGGCTTGGCTCCCCCAGTCTCTCCTCGCCATCTAACCACTGCCCGCTGCCCCTGCCAGTATATTGAAGAGCACCTGTTTGTTAAATTATCCCACCACCAGCGCCAACAGTCCTCCTCACACTGTTCCTGCCTCTCACGCTTCTGTCAGGATGCTGACCTGTGACACTCCCCTTGCCACTAAAGATCCTACACAGGCACACACTGCCTGACAGACACCACACTAGTACACACCACTACACATCACACTATTACACACCACTACACATCACACAACACAACAGTACCATGCCACACCACACTATACGTACACTCTTCAATATACTTCCCCCAAATATTATATAGGAAACAAATAATTTAGTGAGGTTTTAATCTCCTATGTGATGCGATGTAACATTCCAGTTCAGGTTAACATAACTATAGGTTGTGGAAGCAGCATAATCATCTTAGTTTGACAACATTATTCACATATTTTAGGAGCAACATAATAGCTACTGATATTTTTAGCATCTTTCATTCTTCTTGAAGTTATTCCTCTATCTCTAAAACTGTCCTGCCTAACCTGCTTATGTAATAGACATCTGTGTGTCAAACATGTAGGTCAGTACATATCATGATTCTTGCTATCTACTTATATGTAGTTTATTTTCCTATGCTTATTCATAAGACTTTCCCTACACTGTGTTCAATAGGGATGAAATGCATGCTGATACTAAGGAATGGACAAAAGGCTGCAAATATCTCATTGATAAATGGTAGATTGTTCTTGTAATTGTATGTGCAAATTCGTCTGCCACACATTAATTTTTACACAGAACTAAAAAGAATCTCTTGCCCAAAGCCAGCCTTTCTTATGTCATCAGCAGTGTCTTGTAGCTCAGTTATGTATGACAGGATAGACTGGGTGGTATACAAATATTTGTTGACATTTTAATTTTAGATCATTCATATGGATTACTTAACTGCATTGCTTTAATTGTAACATTTACAAATTTGCTTAGTTGGAGTGCATACTTGAAGCTTGTATGAACTTAAAGAACGTAGTTTGATTGATGTTTTTAATGATTTTAATGTCTTGTCTTCCCATTTAAAAAATTTGCATACATGTATCTGTGTATGTATCCATCCACCTTAAGATAATCACTGACACTTTTAGATGCAGGCACTTTTCTTCAGTAAAGAGAGGATCTAACATTGCACGCCTGGTGGTCAGGGCTCACAGGGGCAGGAGGCAGGAGGAGGTTAGATGGCTGGAAGTTGACTGTTGTACTTGCAATGAACCGGTCAATCTTTAACTGACCCTTATCAAAATTCTTCAGTAACTTTTATGAACCTTAAATCCATAAAATTTTGCTTAATGCCAAGACTTTACCAGTAATTTTGTTTGGAAATCATCCTAGAGTACTAATGAGGGAGTGGTGTTGGTGGTGGTGGGAAGTTAGTGGCTTTAGATCCAGCCACAGTGCAAGGAGATTCTTTCCTTGCTTCAAACAAGTGCTCATGTACATGCACGTGCTCCTTGGCCCAGAATTGTCTGCTGAGTGGTATCAGGTTTGTATCGTAAAAATGGTTCTTTGTCTTAGTTACTGTTATTCTCCACCTTCATGACTGATTTTTATACTTAGTGACCATTCTTATAACAAATCACATACACTTAGGCTTGTCTCATTCATTCATCCCCTGACTTCCAAGGTCTATGTCGCTGTCAGGTGATCTTTGGAACCTGGGAGTGGTGCCTGATGCCAGGGGAGACGTTGTTATCAACTCCTCATCCTTGGGCCTGGTCTCTTGATCCAACAAATTTTGCTTGGACTTTCCCTTCTTCATCTCTCTCTCTTCCTCTGCCCTCTACTATAGCCCATTTTTTCATAAGATAGAGATATTCAGAGAGGAGAGGCAAACCCCATGTTCTGCCATTAACAGTCTAAGAGTAACACAAGAATGGTGAGCCCCTCCCTCTATTGCCCTCACACTTCTCATGGTGGCCTTGAGGAGCTAAATACCCAAGACTACCACCTCCCTTTCCTCTCCATGAACTCCTCCTTCCCTTGCCCTTACACTACTCATGGTCATGGTAGCCTTGAGGAGCTAAATACCCAAGACTACCACCCCCTTTTCCTCCCCATGGCCATATCCTCCTCTACCACTCCCCCTTTTCTAACCTTAATATTCTGCTCTGTATCCACCCTTCCCCACTATGGCTCATTCCTTATCCTCATGTTATTCCTGTTATTTTAAGTTCCTCCAAGTCTGACACCCCCTCAGCCCTTATATTGTTGCTTTGTCAAACACATTCCCACCCATACCACACACCACTGTCTCTTTCCCCCACCCCCACCGTTTACTCCACCTCACCACAGTTCCACATGACCATTGGTGTCTGAAGCATTACAGTTTCCTTCTCATTAACTTACTTATTTATTCATCATCTTAAGTCTTTTCTTGCCTTGCAGCTCTTTCTGTCAATAACTGTTGGCATTAATTTCTAAGTGATAACATAATTGCCCTTAAATTGAATCACTGAATTGAATCTTTATTTGTTCATCTATACATCATGTATAATTATTGTGTAACTTTCAGATCATGGATTGTATATGTGCTATCACCTTCTCGCCTGTATAACATAAAGCATTCTACCATCCCAACATATTGTTCAGGTCTCTTATTCCTGTAACTCCTGTCCTGTGCTCTCTCTCTCCTTTCTTGGCATGTAATTTTGTCATCCCCATAACCCCATTCTACAAACATACTTACCTATGAGTCACCCATTTTCCTATTCCTGATACTTCCATCACCAAGATTCTTATATCCAGCTTTATTGCTGACTTCTATGTGCAGAACAGGAAAACATTCAAATATCATCTAAGATTGAGTGCAGCGTCCTGTTACAGGATCGTGCCCGGTTGCTGCTGGCCCGCTACAGCCAGCGGTGGGTGAAGGCTGTGTCACGGGGGGCCCTGGCAATCACTGGTGCAGAAGGTACCTCGACTCCTAATTCCTCTCACGTGGCACCGCGCCACGCTCTCTCCCGACAGTGTCCTTGTCAGTACATTGAGGACCACCTGCATTATAAGCCTCAAGGTTTGTGTCATCTTCTGTGCACATTTTGTGTACTGCCAAACTTCAATTAGATCTTGAAACAGATTTAGCCTTCAGTCCAGTCACTTCAAGCACACACTGTGTTACTAACTGTTTCTGGCCACTAACTCCACTGTGCAACAACAACATCAGCTTGGTGGTCTCCGGGGCTATTACTTGAGAGCTTCTGGTGCTTTGGTCTGGACTGCCTGCCATGGCACACACCTCTGTGGCATTACAATTTATTGCATAATTCAGTGCACAGATGTATGTCACATGGCAAACTAATCTAGTTGGGTCTTTTGATTGCCTCATTTTCTATATATTTTATTGTTATTTATAAGTCAAATTACTTGTGCTTTCCCAGAGTGGACTTCAGTGAGAGACATTGTTGTCTGCAGTTTGATTATTGCATTTCTCTGATGTTTCAATCAGTGTTGTGCTTGTTAAATTTCTGCATTGCATAAATATATAATGTGACCCAATTTTTCAAATGTCGTTTTCAGTAAAAACTGTCAACTCCACATGGTAAAAAGTCACTTTTATCCCCCAACCATGTTTTTATTAAGTGCCAACACTTATCATTAGCTTAGGGTTAAGTCACCACCACCCAACGCATGGGTTGGTTGTCCTGATTGGAAGGAAATGTAACATATCTACTTGAACATCAGCCATGAGCTGGTAAACATAGTCTGTTGCTTTCTAAACTACTTCAGGTTTGGAATAACCAAACCAAATGTACTTTCTTAGTAAATGAAACATCATTGCTATACCTGAGGTAACACCTCCTTGTCAGCCCAAAAAAAACTTCAGCTTGAGAAAGGCTTTTTGGGGGTCAGTAGTAAATACAAAGTCCAATGTAGAGGGATCTTTGAGGGCTCTTACTTTATATGTTGCATAAGCAAATCATCCAATGCAAGTTTGAGTAACATTTCCCCAAGACTCCTCATTCCCTCTTGCTTCTAAGTCTTCCCAGTTTACTTCTTTACCCCATATATTTGTAGACAAACATGGCAGTAGCCAGCTGAGGGTGGTCCTGGCTTAGGCAGCTCTGCTGAAAAGCTGTTTAACATGGGTCAGGGAGGTAAAGTTTTCTTGTCTTTGTTTTATTTGATAAATGGGTGAGTGTTGTACACCAAGTTAGGAAGTTTAGTGAAGAATTAATAGATGAAGTCACAGTGGATACAATAATCTAGCACAGGGATTTTTGGCAAGTGAAGAATTAATTATCTATCTTTGTCAGTGAACGTGATCGTCTAAACACACCTGGAAGTAAGATACAAACACCTACAACAATTTTAAAAGGGGATGTTTGCTTTTTTTCTTGAGATATCCACAACCCATCCCTAAAATGGTTTTAAAATTTCAAGACAGCATATTAGCATTAGTAAAAACCAAAATGACATTTAAAAAATTTGGCATATGTTTGAGATAAATCATAGACATTGAACATTGTCTGCAGGCTTTAGCTCTTACTGAAGTCTTCCCATTGTGCTCAAGGCCCTTTGAAAGCAGTGAACTTAAATACCTTAAATATTGTATACATAGGCAGGTTACAAACCAACAAGGGATTAACCTTCCATTGTGGATGTGTGTTGTGATATCCTTGTCTCCCTTATCTCCTAATGAAGCTCTCTACTAACGGTTGGCCTCCTTACAGGGTGGTGGTGTTGTTGAAGTGACAACCTTGGTGGAGGAAGGTACTTGGGGCTGGTGCTCGGGCTTGCTTGCTTGTAATTCTAAAATTTCACCCATTTCAGGCCTTTTTTAGCATCTCATGAAATTAGAAAAGTGATGCAACAGTTTGCATTCTTGTTGCTGCATGCCCTTCCTGTGCAGTCGTGTTTAAGGAGAAATTTAGTAGCAAGTAGCTTTAATAACTGTGTTGCAGATTCTTCTGTAGCTGCTGCCATTAAGAATTTCATATGCCTACAGCATCAGGTGTACAGTACTTGCACATTTATTATACATGTATTGGGCCATCCATGAGCACGGCTATTTCAGTATGTTTCTAGTAGAATATTTAACAGTCAGTGATCACTTGATGCATAACAGCATTGCACCCTTCAGCAATGTAATGTAATATATCAACTATAATAGATTTTAATGAAAAATATTATGATACATGTAGAATCTGTTGCAAAATACTCATGACATACTGATATTGAGGAGAAATATATGTATGTGTGTTATGTCTGGATTAGCATGCATGCTATTTGTTTAAATTTTGAGTGTTGAAATATGGGAGTGAGTTATGGGCCTCAGGATTTAGGGAAATGGCATGATAAAGCAATTTGTAGCAGGGATGGAGTGAATTCAAGACTTAGGTATTCAAATGCGAATATGAATACCACTAATTTCTAAGAAAATGAAAACGAATACAAAGAAATACTGTGAATTCAAATGCAAATACAAATACTTCATGAAAGTATTCATAAATACATTAATGGATACATTTCATTAAAAAAAAAATTGTCTCTAACTCAGCACAGCATTGTACTCAAGTAATGCATGAGTGACTTCATGAGCAAAGAATTGTGGCTGGTGGACAACAGAAGACAGCCTCTCACTGACTAGTTAAAGGTACAGTTGGGGGCATACTCTACAGCTGCACATGGCCTTGGTGCTCATTTATGTCACACTGGCCTCAGCCTGTGGTGGGAAGTGCCCATTACTCCAGGACACAGGGCCAGTACAGGCATATCTCAACTGTCCACACTTCGTACCATCTGGTACCTTTGTGTACCAGACACTGAGCGAGCAGCACTTTGATTTCTAATAAGATTTAGAAGATAGATACAAGTAAACCTAAACAATGTACCTATTTCTAATATACCAAATACGCACACTCCATCCCTGGTTTGTAATTTACGTTGTAACGTAGCTAATGCTGTAAGACGTTTAAAGGTGTAAATAGAGTAATCAGATGGTTTCACAGATTATCATACAATGAGTATTTATTGTTTATAGTTGTTAATATATTCTATACTTGCATTCCAATATGATGAATATTGCATGACAAATATTAAAAATCCGGTTGGTTGGTTCTGCATGCAAAATCAACCCTTAATCTTAACCAACATGCATGAGGCATTGATTGGCAAACAGTACTGGTTCACCACTGGTTGTTCAGGTGTGTGTGTTTTTGTGTTCGGATGGATACAAAAGTTTATAGTACAAAGGAAGATTTAAAAAAAAATGTTTAAGAGATGCTTTATCTGCTGCATACATACTCTCAAGACTTGATTGAAGGGCTCCCACACTGACTAGTCCATCTCTTAACTTGCCATTTTAGGTTGTTATGCTCTGTGTGACTTGTGGCAGCAGGGGGGCCGCTCCACCACCACCGCTGCCCCCCCAGCCACCGGCTGTAATCTCGCCTGAAATCTCCTTGGCCTGAGGGTTAGCTGAAATGATAACTGTGTGAAACTTATATTGATGTAAACAAGTTTTCCTCATCAAAACAAAGTTTCATATACTGTTTGTTATAAATTTGTATACGTAAGACCGAGTAGTACATTTTTAGAAAAGGAAAGAAAAACTGCAATGCAACATTATATAATACACATATTAACATTTCATTTTCATATTAAGAGAGGTGGTTTGATCCTTCAGACAATGAAGTTACTGGAAATCAGATATTACTGCTAACAGAGAGCAATGATGAAGACAGTGTACTGAGTAAAAGCCACACACTTCCCTCCACTCACACTCATGATAATTCAAGAAGAATTTAGTATTAGACTCTAATTTTAAATGCCAGTTTTGGTAATACATTTCTCAGTTACTGAAAAAAATGATAATTGATATATCAGTGTGGTTTAGGTAATGTTTGATTTATATAAAAAGGTTGGTGTGTTGTGATATTGTGTACATTTTGAAGAGTTTCATTGGCCATAAAAATATGTAGCCTTGATATTTGTGAACAACAAAAGAAGTTTCTTAAAATATTCATAATGATGAAACAAAAGAAAAATGTTTCAAGAATTCCTATGAATTACAAATAATTATACAAGATAATAATATAGGCACTGTAAAATATCAAATGTTCTGAAATGCCTGAATGTTAGTAATTTCTAGGAGATATTACTAACTTTGGGATTAAACCAGATTTCCGGTTATTCTCCTCTTTCATTCATCTTCAAAATAATAATTCCGATAAGTAGAATTTTACAAAGAAACTCTTGAAATATGTACATATGAGTATGTTATTTTTCACCACATCTTGTAAATGATCTAGAAGACTGACTGACTGACTTGGGTAAAGTAGTTTCTTTTATAGCTAAACCTGTGAAATGTTTCTCTGTCTCAATGCTGCATTGTTAGCAGTAAGTGCACACTATCAAGGGTGGAAGGGCCTGTGTCTCTTGCTAAGATTAATCTTCATTCTCTTCTGGTCTCCGTGCACATTTTCCCTTGGGAATGTCCTCTCTTTCTTGCTCTCATCTGAGTATTCACTTGCAGATAAATGTAAGTAAACTACACAAGCCTAATGTCATTTTCTATAGCTAATTCAGCCTGTGATGCAATTTGTCTTTGAAAAATACATATATTAATGTAAGGAAATGTCAAATGCATCTGGGAAATGGGTTAAAAATTGCATTATTTTTTTTAGTCAACCATAGTTGAAATAATGTAATGACATTGAGTTTTCATTGCCTAATTGAAAAATATCCTCGTACAGTCATACTACAATAAAACCTGTTTGCAGTAATTACTCCTTTCCCCAGATGTTTGCATTATTTGTTTCTAAGTATTCCCTAACTTCCTGTGTGAATGTTGTTTGTTTTCAGGAGAGTGTCTGATATGTGAACAAATGGGCAAGATGATGGAGTATTATTCTTCAGTTTAGCATGAATATGGACGAACCTTGGACACTACAGCCAGGGGAAAATGGATATGTCAGTGTCATGATACAGATTAATTGTATATCACACTTTAATGCAATTTGAAATATTCAGTATTACACAAATTCCATGAGTTTCTAAAAGACAAACCTTGTCTTAGAGTTTCATGACTTACAGTTTCTTAATTATATATAAGGGAAAACAAGATGTCATTTACTGCAATACATATACTATTTATTTTACTAAAGAAATATAGATTCCTGCCTTGCTGTAATCATATTTATTTATTTTATTATTATTAGTTTTTAATAATAACTTCATGCATGATCTGATGTTCATCATTGTGCAGGAACCCTCCAAAAAACAAAGTGCTCATGAATTTTTATCATTAATTGTAAAATTTTGTATTAGTAGAAGCAATCAATCCATTTATATTAGTTCTTGTCCACACTATCTTTTAAAAGAAATGTATGTTTGCTGACCCATGAGCAGAAGGTATTGTGATGATTTTGGATAAAGGCCGGAAAGCTGAGGACTTGACTGTATGAGCCTCCTGTGTTTCATCATTACATCACTTAATTGTCAAAAGAATGAGTAGTCTCTAATATTAGATAATCTTACACAATAACACAACATATTATACTAGCATCTCAGTGTCTCAGGAGGATTTTCATTCTACCGGATGCCACCTAGCTTGGACAATTGCCGTTACAATTATGTAGGAGCTTCTACATGTTTTCTTGACTGGTTATTATTAAAATTTTATTCCAGATGTGAATATTTACCAAATGTTTAATATAGTTTAGGATAATTTGTTGTTATGACGCATGTTCTGACATCCAGTTGTTGTATGAAGTTTTATCATTGTGAAGTTTTATCATTGTTTCATTTATGTATTAAATATTAAATTATTTGACTTTAATGCAATAACCATCATTATATTCTGCTGTAACATAATGACTTTAAATAGTTTGTGTGTGTGTCTGTGTGCATGCATGCTTGTGTGTGTGTGTGTGTGTGTGTGTATTTACCTAGTTGTAATTTTTACAAGGCCTGGGCTGTGTGTGTGTGTGTGTGTGTGTGTGTGTGTGTGTGTGTGTGTGTGTGTCCCCTTATTTGCATGCATGCAGACATATAATTTCTTAGAATTCTCCTTTTCATTTTTTGTTTGAAATAATTGGGAAGATCCTTTTATGCATTGGATATGTTATTAACCTAAATACATGTTTATAATCTTTACATTTACTATGAACATACAAAACTTTATTTTTTTAAAGATAGCGTTTCTTACAAGGGGTTGTGGAGTTGAGGTGTTTAATGTGTGTGTGTGTGTGTGTGTGTGTGTGTGTGTGTGTGATTGTAGCCTTCAATCACTTTGATCCGTCCAATAAGTGTAATGGCCTTTAGGGTTTTGTACAAGCGGTGCATAGATGTAGTGTTCATAGTGTTCACCTGCATAAGGAGCATCCCAGTTCTCACCCTCCACGTCAGCACTGGACCTTGTCACTGGGCAGGCCCCTCGGGGGTGGACTGGCTTCACCTGCTATGTTGAGCTGCCTTAAGTCTAGTACAAGATTGTTGTGCCACACGTGTAAGCCTTGAGATGTGTTGACTCTCCTATGTACCTAACTTTTCCCAGTTCTAAAATTGTCATATTAGATGATATTTTTCTAGATCATTTCCATTGTAATACTACATGAAGATAGATACTGCTATTATTCAGTCCTGTTAGATATGACATATAGACTCATGTTATTTTCAGTGATTATATTTGCATTCATGAGTTATGTTGGTGCCAGCCCAATTCTTGTAACATTGTACATGCTTTATAAATATCAATACATTTTAGTTGGCAAATTGAAACTTGTATTTTCTTGAGCCCAGTGTTTATTATACCCAAGGAGTTTAGAGAAGATATACTCTAGAATCCTTGATTATACCCCTAGTTACGAATTTCAGCACAAGAGAGAGGTTCACCATGTAGATGTATTTCCTATCTTTTTTATTAACAGAGAGAAC
The DNA here is from genome assembly GCF_024679095.1 of Eriocheir sinensis. Taxonomy (NCBI): domain Eukaryota; kingdom Metazoa; phylum Arthropoda; class Malacostraca; order Decapoda; family Varunidae; genus Eriocheir; species Eriocheir sinensis. The sequence goes on along the minus strand of NC_066539.1, from coordinate 15,498,449 downwards.
ATAGACCCAGTTGTTAGTCTTTGTCCTTTGACTAGTGGAGGACTTGAAGCCAACTGCTGCAGATGTTTAATATGGTGATAAAAAATGTGTCCATACAAGATATCTGCATATTTTCTTATATATTTGGCAGCAATTCATTTACTGCTTTGTTTTTAGCTCAAACAATAATGAGCTGAAATGCATATAAAACAAATCTGCATATGAGAAATGGACCAGCCAGTAATCCCGACTGATGTGTGGTTCAGGACTACACAAGCGATCATGGGCTTTTTTTATTTATTAATTGGGCTTCATTTATTTATCAGACTTTATTTATCTATCAGGCCTTTTATTTATTTGTTGGGATTTTCATCCATTCATAGGGCTTTTTATTTATTCATCGGGCTTTTTATTTATTTATTGGACATTCTTGTTAATCTATTAGTATTTTTCACTTATTTATTGGGCTTTTTTTATTTATTTATTGGACATTCTTGTTAATCTATTAGTATTTTTTATTTATTTATTGGGCTTTTTTTGTTTATCAGACTTTTTATTGATTTCACACTTATTTTTATCCGACTTTTTTTCTTCTTTTTATTAATACCCTTGACCTGCTTCCTTCACTGTAAAGAAAAAATATATATATACCAAATGAATAGTGGAAACGTTGTCCTGTCTACGTTGCGGTGGCTTCCTAACCCTCCCAAGGTATTGCATGCATGGTTGTTGGGTTGTTCAGTGATTCGTAGTAACTAAGGCCAGAAATCAGTTGCAGGGGAACAATTATGAAGAAGCACCACATACGGAGGTCGATCTATTGGTATACATATTTACTGACCCTCACAAGGCCTATTGTATGCATGGTTGTTAGAGGTTGTTCAGCGATTCGTAATAATAAAGACCCTGAAATCAGTTGTAGGAGAATGATTACAAAGAAGCACCACACTTTACGTCTATTGGTATACATATTTCTTTATCGGTGAAGGTGGCAAGTGCGACCGATCGAACTAACCCGAAAAAAAAGTAGAGGATCTAAAAAATAATAAGCTAAATTCATCTTTCTCCGTGGCCGCAAGAATATTAGAGTTTCTTGTGCATTGTCTTTTCTCTTTCTCTTCTCAGGTTTGTCTTATTTAGGTCTTATTTGGCTTTTTAACCCTGGAAAAGAGTGGGTTGGTCAGTAACTATATTCATTCCCATCTAGTGCTTGGGCAATGTTCTCCGTTCCCACATTTTATTGTCTTATTGTCCAGGGGAAGGTACCGCCCCCTCCCTTGTTGTGCTTTCCTTCCTACCATTGTATCTTTTTAGTTTCATGGTGCTCCCTACACATGTATTAATAGTTGTATAATCACACACTGTCCTGCCTGGGGGTTGGGATGGCGTGTTCCTCCCTTCTCCCTTGTTGTTTACCTGCAACAATAAACTATCAATCAATCAATCAGTATTCTTATAGACACTTAGCTTCTCACATCAATTATTTCCAAAGGCCAAGGAGGAGATTATTCGTGCGTTAATGAGTGTTTCTTTACAATCATAGAACATCAGATTGGTCAAACTACTACCTCGGCCATAAAACTACCCCAAGAAAGGCCTCAAAACCTCTACGAAAGCCTTGTCAAACGTGTGTGCTTGGAAGCCGAAATGTTTAAGAATATGGCGACCGAGTTAGGCTGAAAAGGAAATATTGTGGTAAGAGAGGCACACAAAAATTAATAAACTAAATTCATCTTCCTCTCTGACTGCAAGAATATTGATGTTTCTAATCAATGACTCTTCCCCGTAGCCTGTCTTATTCAATTTGTAGTAGGCGTTTTGACCTCAGAGAAGAGAGGGTTGGAGTAGCCTTATAAGCCTGAGAAGAGAGTAGGAAAGGTTTGGTTCTTGATAGCATAACAGGGCTGTCATTATACTGTTATGTTTGCTCGCCATTATTGGAACCTTCACCTGGCAGGTGGGAGGAGTACCTGGCAGATCCTGGAATCGGTACGGAAATTTTAGTTCTTATGTATAATTCCCCGTTTATGTCTGATATAACAATGAAAAAAGCAAGTTAGTATTATGAAGGCTGCCATAGAACAACCTAGACACTGTTACGGGGTTTTATTTCCGTTTAATATTCGTTTATTCAAGCAATTTATTATAATACTTTATTTCCGACAATATCCCGCAATATCCCTTGGGCAGAGCAAGCACACTGGTATGGCACTATATTTTTAACCCTGTACATTGGTCTACAGTGAATAAAACAAATATTCGGATAAAAATGGCAAGAAATTAGTTAGAATGAAGTAATATCCGATACTTCATTTCCGACAATATCCCTTGAGTAGAGGAAATACACAAACATGCTACTATATTTCCATCCCTGTACATTGGTTTACACTGAATAAAACAAAGCATAGTCGAGAAAACGATGAGAGATTAGTTAAAAGTCGAAAATACGTCCGGTGGTGAAGACTGTCCGAAGTGTGAGGCAGGCAACCCGCAACAGGTGTAGGGGCTGAGGGGGGACGATGCCAACTCAGGTGTTTAGGACATATTTTTGTTTAGCGCGGGACCCCGAGTAGCCCTTGGGTCACCATACGCCAGAGGAATGAAGAGAAGGACAGGAACCAGACGAGGGAGAGGAGAATGACAACAGAGGTAAGTGGAAAGCATGAGAATTGATGTATAGTAGCTTGCTGAGGGAAAGAGTTCTTGGTTTGCCATTTTCACTCCGATCGTCAACTATAATGTTTTGTTTTCCTCTCTCTTTTTCTTCTCTCTCATTTCTTTGTCTCCTCCGTACGTTGACATATCCCTAGAGTACTAAGCACGAGTCTAAGGAGGGAAGCATTATATTATTGATGTATAGCTTGATGGGGGAGAGTTCTTAGTTAGGCATTTTCACCCCGATCGTCACCTATATTGTTTTGATTTCCCTTCTCTCATTTCACTCTCTTATCTCTTTGTCTTCTCCGTACGTCGTCACATGCCTTACATACTAAAAATGTGAGTCTACGAAGGGAAAATCTACTCCAGGAACAGTTCATAACAAAAGTGTTCATCAGTGAGGAGAGTTTCACTTTTTTTCGCGGCCAAGAACCGTAATATCCACCTTGCCTGCCTCCCGCGTTTGTTTGGTTGTTGGCTACGAGAGTCATCTTCACCTCTCTTTGCCTTACCATTACTTAGGCTTACGTTATTCCCTAGGGCAGTGTCCCCGCCTGGATGCCTTCTTGCCCGTCGTCGGAATCTCTCGGCGCCAAAGTTACCGTGACAAATTATCACGAAAACTGAACCAAGTTGAATGGCCATTAGATGAGTGATAACATTCTTAGCGCCAGGCAGGAAAGGAAGAGTGGATAAGGGGAACCATGAATGGGATGATGCCATGATTGAGGGTCGGTGGGAAAAGACTGAGTGAATTTAAAAGTAGGAAATAAATAAGGATGTCAAATTGTCAGGTGTCGTAGAACAGCAGGATCGTTTATTCCCAATTTTCGTGATAGCAGGCACTCAGCTAGACACTCAGGACATTGGAGGCTTAGATCAGTGTCATATGGAACCACAACGACTAATAAATAGTGACCCAGGCGCCAACTCTACGTGGGTTTGTGAGCGTGCTCCTCTGGAATTTTTTTTTACTCTTCGATGACATTTCCTTTCATCTGAAGGCAATCAAAAGGAGAAAGCAAACGGTCTAGAATTACTGCAAATTAATTCCTGAAAACATTCGGGGCTAGACAAAAAAAAAAAAAAAATCGCCCCGGAAACTCACACTTATGGCAGGAATTTGATCAGCACTTTGCGATTAACATTAAAAAAAAAAAGTAATTACCATAGCCTTATAATTGTTGACACACACACACACACACACACACACACACACACACACACACACACACACACACACATACAGTCACACAAGAGCAGGGAAGACTACATGAAAAGGCTATAAAAAAGCAAATATCAAACAACGAGAATGCTGATTAGAATGAAAGCTAGGAATTAGTCAGTCAACCTGGGATAGTGGTGCATTAAAGCTAATGATGGATATTATCATACAATTATTCTTTACATCGTGTGACTAATCATGGAATGTCTTATTATTGTGCCGAGGGAATTCACCACCGCGGCGTGAACTTGTAAAAATGAGAATTATCATGACAAAGAAGTAATGATTGCGCTCAAGGAGATTTATATAGTTTTTGGTACCACTGAGAGAAAGAGAGAGAGAGAGAGAGAGAGAGAGAGAGAGAGAGAGAGAGAGAGAGAGAGAGAGAGAGAGAGAGAGAGAGAGAGAGAGAGAGTTGTATAGCTAAGGTGTTGATTTTAGAGAGAATTGTAAATTTACCAATAAGTTTTCTTTTGGTTTATCTTTTTGTTTGCTTCTTTGCGCGTTTTAATTTACCCAAGGTTGCTTCATTTACTGTAGAAAAAGGTGGTACAAAACTATCACAGTATTTTCTTCATAGTTGTTACCGTGTTGATTTCAGAGAGAGGATGATAAATTTACCAACAGGCTTTTCTGGCTTATCCCAAACGTGTCACAAATAACAACAACAGCGGCAACAAAAGTAGACACCCTCCCTCTAAGCCGGCTTAACCACGGCCTTGGCTTAACCTGCTATTCACACCCTTAAGCCGGAGATGAATGACCGTCTCACGCACGAACACTATAGGGGAGGAAGTTAAGCCAGGTGTGTAGATGCTAAGTCAGGTGTCAGTCAGTCAGGCAGTCAGTCAGTCAGCGCACCACATATGTCCTTCAGTATAGGCTGCATTCCGTGACGAGTGGCAGAACTCACCTCCACCAGCTCTGTTCATCACACGTTATTACAGCAGGAGTGTGAAGCGTGTGTGTGTGTGCGTTGTCAGGTGTCAAGTCAGCTCACCATATACTTCAGGCTTCGGTATAGTCTGCACTCCTTAATGTGTGGGAGAGCTCAGCAATACCAGCTCAGTTTATCGCACGTTATAACAGTAGGTGTGTGAAGTGTTTGAGTGTGTGCTAAGTCGGGTGTCAGTCAGTCAGTCAGTCAGCTCACCAGAATGGGCTCCTGTGTAGACTCCATCCCGTAATGTGCGGCAGAGATCACCACCACCACCAGCTCATTTGATCACACATTACATAAGCAGAAGCGAAAAGTGTTTGTGAGTGTGCGCTGTCACGTGTCAGGCAGTCGGCTCTCCACACATTTGCTCCGGTAGCCTATAAGCTGCATACCGTATAATGTGGGAGAACTTACCACCATCACCTCAGTTCACGCGTTATAACACTGTCAACGTGAAGTGTCTGTGTCTGTCAGTGAGTGTCCGTGTGTCCACTCCCTTTCCTCCTATCACGACGCAGCGGCGAGATGCGTTATCTGTCTGTGCAAGTGTCCCGATAAGACGAGAACTGACCAGCGATGCCATTCAAACAGTCATGAAGGGCCCCAAAGTGACCCATAAGATTCTCTCCTCTGGTAGTTTACGCTGGAAAAACAGGATATGCAGGCGTTGTTCACTCTCTGTAAGTATACCCATTACCTCGTTGTTGTCATGTGATTATGTTGTAATACTAATGACATGTGTATATTATCTTCGTGTGTGATAGAAGTGTCGTGATAATATGAGGTACTGAGTGTTTTGGCGTGACGACAGTGTGAATGAAAACAGGTAACTTCTTTTGATTGCATGCATAGCGAGTAAGGATAAGGAAGAAGATAATTACGCTCATCACCTTATTTTACTGTTGATTGTCCCTGATATGTGTGGTGGCAAGTACACGGACGGCACGAGTTTTGCTTTGACGATCCCGTGATAATAC